>NW_026129241.1:76266-81690 GCF_022985175.1 Labeo rohita
TGACATTCAATGAGGTTGAAATGTTTTTTCTATGAAATTTCCATATTTCATGGTCTGCATTTATACTTGAGTATACTAATGCACCAATATCGTTCTTAAACGTACACGTGTAAAGATACATGTATACATTTCAGTTAGAGAGATATATTGTGTTGCTAACATATCTATAAATAAAGTTAAAAGCAAAACCAGTGGCATAAGATCTGTTTTTTTTTTTTTTTTTTTTTTTAATTATTATTTTTTATTAATTATAGACTATGCATTGTGGCAAAACAATTGCTGAATATGTTATATTAGCACTCAGCCTGATGTAATTTCTTCCTCTTTGTGCAATTTTTTAAATTAAAGCATGGATGAAATACAACTTTCTTAAGCAAATTTGTCCCAAAACTCTAATTTTATCAATTGGCTCCATCTAATATTAATAAATGTAGTAATTTTAAACTTTCAGTTGACAATACCCAAATATCTCCTTCTGTCCTGTTGCTTAGGAATGTGCCTGGCTTGAGAGACTACTGAGTGATCTTAGAGTGGATGTTACGCCTGAACAGATTCTGGGGGACAACCCAGGAGACACTGCAATCACAAAGAATCCAGGTGATCATTACAAAGCACATAGACATTCACTATCATTATATTCGTGAACATGTGCAGAATGGACAAATCCAACTGCAGCACTGCCCTACAGATCACATGAAGACAGATATTGTGACAAAGCCATTAGTGAGACAGAGAGTTGAGCATCTTAGGAGTGATATTGGACTTTGTTTCAATTAATCCTGTTTAGTCTAATAGTAAATAGGTTTAACATGATGAAAGGACGAACAAAATGACCTTAGGAGCTTGTGTTAAAATGATTTCTTGTATGCTGACATTCTTGGAAAAAGCAGTCTTTTTTTCTTTCTTTCTTTCTTTCTTTCTTTCTTTCTTTATTTTTATTTAGAATTTTTTTTTTTTTGTTAAAGTAGTATAGTTTACTGTAACATCGCTTAATGCTAATGGAGAATTTAGATAGACCTGCTAATATAAAATAATAACAATAATGAATCGTTACAGTATTAAAATTACAGTAAAAAATAAACCTGAAAACAAAGAATATGGGGAAAAAAGTAAAATAGTTTTCATTGCATCATTTTTTCAGCAAATAGTGCCAAAGTCACTTAAAAAACACTAAAATCGTCTCGACCTGCTAGTTTTGTTCGTCTGATAGTCGGTAACAAAAAGTTGTTGTTGTTGTTTTTTTTTGTTTTTTTTGTTTTTTTACTGTAAAAAAAAAAAAAAAAAAAAAATGCTACGTTATTTAAAATGTTATTTGATTAACATGTATCTCTTGAATGTAGTTTAAAATAATGTTATTTGTAATAAAGAACCCCAGAATGTCCTGCTTAACACTTCACATGGGATGGTTTTACATTAAAAAAAAAAAAAAAAAAAAAACTGTTTCTTCATTGTTTTGCCTATGTACATTAGGATTAGGGTTTTAGGTAATTGTGACTTTTTATCTCACGATTCTGACTTTCGCTTAAGCAACAGTTTTTTAGTGACGGAAGAATATGTAAAAATATTGTATTGGAGGAGCTAAAGGCATAATGGATGGCTGACTTTTGCATTTGTGGACATGAGATGGTTAGACTCAGATTGTAAATGTCATATATCATCCATCTTAAAGAAAAAAAAAATGTTTGCAGAATCTTTACTTTTTATTTTAGTAAAATCTTTACTTGTATATATACGTTAAAATACAGAATGGATGGACAATATATGAAATGATTTCCGGTCAGGGTTGGATTTTTGGGCCCCATGCTCTGTTAAGTTAATATATAATATTACCATCCAAAAACGGCAACAAAAATAAAAATGATAATCCATGCAAATCAATACAGTGCCCTCCGTCTCAGAATCACGTTTCTGTTTACAAAATGTAGCCTGGTTTTATTATCGAGCAACTAACGGATCTGCTAATGTGCAAACTCGTTATTAGAAAGGGAGAGAGATTAAGTGTGTGTGAATTACCTTGATTAGATTTTTTTGGTTGCAGATCTATTTAATGATAAAGTCTCAGGGCAGCGCTGATGAGGTTCTGAGCTTTTCGCTGTTGATAAAACGCAATTTCGTTTGGAAAACGTGCAAATAGTTTGTTGTTTTTGTCGCATTGTTTGCTGGGCTGTACTATTATTTATATGCTTGCAATGTTTATTTGCTTGGTTAATGCTTGGTTAGCCCGTAGATTAAATAATTATTTCTCCTCATAATATATGTAGGCATATACATGTCCCTTATTTTCCTTTTCTGAGGTTGGCAGCCCTGCATAGGCCTATACATTACATTTAAATTAATTCCTCACAGTAATACATAACATTTAGGTGTGTTTGTTTATTTATTTTTTAATAACACAAATATTTATGCTGTAACTTCTTTTCAATAATTTGACATCTGACCATTATGTTTAGATTATTTAAAGCTTCAGCATAATTTTTGTAGCAATAACTTTAAATGTCCTCAGCAGTCCCGGACTGCGATGCTAGAACCGAGAGAATTCCCGGCCATTTGGCATTTATTTATTTATTTATTTATTTATTTGTTTATTTATTTATTTAGCCTGCCGAATATACAAAGACAGACTTGAGAATGATTAGTTACATCTGTAAATAGGCTATTGTAGTTTTGACTTTGTTTACTTAGTTAGAGATTGAATTTCTAGTGCTAGCAAGTGTTTTTTTTTTTTTTTTTTTTTAAAAAACCTTGGTTACAATACTTTTCTTTACAAAACCATGAATATTTATTTATTTATTTTCGTAAAAGAAAAATAAGGCTCACGATAATGATATTTTCGTAAGAATTTTTCTTTTTTCTTTTTTTATGAAGATTTTGTCTTATTATATTAATTTTGGCATTTAGGCTATTTAAATACAATTCGATTAATATAATTTAATAAAACTATACAACTAACTAACTATATATATATATATATATATATATATATAGTTAGTTATATAGTTTTATTATAGTTAGTTATATGTGTGTGAGTGTGTGTGTGTGTGTGTGTGTGTGTGTGTGTGTGTGTGAGTGTGTGTGTTTGTGCACCTGGTATTCATTACGTTATGGGACCAAATGTCCCCACAAGGATAGTAATACCAGTAAATTTTGACCTTGTGGGGACATTTGTGAGGTCCCCATGAGGAAACAGGCTTATAAATCATGCACAATGAGTTTTTTTGAGAAAGTAAAAGTGTGCACAGTCTCCTGTGAGGACTAGGTTTAGGTGTAGGGTGATAGAAAATACGGTTTGTACAGTATAAAAACCATTACACCTATGGAATGAACCCATAAAACATGGAAACCCAACGTGTGTGTGTGTGTGTGTGTATATATATATATATATATATATATATATACACATACATATACACTACCGTTCAAAAGTTTGGGGTCAGTAAGACTTGTAATAGTCTTTAAAGAAGTCTCTTATGCTCATCAAGGCTGCATTTATTTGATTAAAAATATAGAAAAACAGTAATATTGCAAAATGTTTTTACAATATAAAATAATGTTTTTTATTTTAACATACTTTAAAATAGAATTTATTCCTGTGATGAAAAGCTGAATTTTTATCAGCTGTTACTCCAGTCTTAAGTGTCACATGATCCTTCAGAAATCATTCTAATATGCGGATTTATTATTAGAATGATCAATGTTGGATAATATCAACAGTTGTGCTGACAAATATTTTTTGGAACCTGTGATTTTTTTTTTTTTTTTTTTTTTTTTTCCAGGATTATTTCATGAATAACAAGTTTAAAAAGTACAGTGTTTATTCAAAATATAAATATTTTAGAACAATGTAAATTATTTATTATTAACTTTTAATAAACTTTTAATTATTAACTTAATACATCCTGGGTAAATAAAAGTATTAATTTCTTTAAAAAAAAAAAAAGAAATAATAAAAATGTACTGACCCCAAACTTTTGAACGGTAGTGTATATAATAATAATTATTATTATTATTATTATTAATATGCACCTTTTAATATATATATATATATATATAATGTAACATTAGTGTTCAAAAAAATTTGCAATTCAAAGGGTCAGTAATTTGTCTTTTATTTTTTATTTTTTTTTTAAACGAAATTATTACTTAAGAATGTGCTAAATTAATACTTCACAGTAATTAATACTACACTGTAAATCCTGATAAGTTCAGCTTACTTAAAAAAACTTTGGAAACCGATTGCCTTATTTTGTTAAAGCAAACTTAAAGGTAAAACTAAAGTTAATTTAATTATCAGTTTAAAGTAAAGAAAGCAAATTCTTACAGAGTAAATTAACTAATAAATATCAAGTTAATTTAATGTCATTTCTAGTTAACATACTCCAGGACATTTACTAATCTTACTTAAGATTTAATAGTAAGATTACTCTGTTAATTCTATTTACCTAGCAGTGTTATTTTGTGTTGTGCAAACATCTTACATGCAATTATTCTCAACATGGATTTAATCTGCCATTTTAAGCTATGGGAACTTAAAACATTTCGTGCAATCAGTTTCCACATTTTCTTTAAGTAAACTGAACGTATTTTTATTAGTTCAACCAGCATGAAATGAACTTAACACAAGTTTGAAATTCTCAACAGTTTATTTTTGTAAAAAACATCTAGAAAACTTTAAGAATATCACAATAATAAAAATTAGCTTTTAAAACATCTGTGTTCTTAGAATACTCTTTACAGACTTCTTGACTAAACAACACTTTGTTGTCATAACATTATTTGGACCTACTGGAACACTTAAACAATAGAGCATTTTCAGAATGACATGCAAACAGAACAGCAAAAATAAAATACAGGCCTTTAAAACCCATCCATGACAATTCTTCCCTCCATGATTGCCTTTATTGCATCCACAATGAGGGCATGTCCTCTGGTAGAACTGTGAGCAGGTCTACAACTGCTTGACTGAAGTCTGCATCCACATCCTAAGTAGAGAAATAAAATAGGTACAGTGTGAATTTCTCCATTTCAATACTGGAAATGTTCTAAAAGCATACATTGACAAGGAACTTTTAATGCTGTTAATTTATAAGCAAATTGATTCATATTGATGACCAGAGTGAGTGTACAATGATCTGTGCAAACATCAAGTACAAGGAAATGTAATTAAGCTTTAAATTATGATCACCAAAGAGAGATGACGAGATTTATAGTGTGATAGTGACATTTCACAATACATGATTGAAATCACAGAGCAAAAGTGTAAATTATCATTTGTGTCAACTATTACTGCACACCTTGTCTTGGAAGTCTTGGAATATAACACACAAGTTCCATGGACTACATTTTATTGTTTTCAACATTATAGATGTGAATTTACAGATCTTTTTTTTATTTTTTTTTATTTTACAATATGCTAAGAATTTAGAG
>NW_026129242.1:0-64594 GCF_022985175.1 Labeo rohita
AGATTCTGTTCAATCTTAAATGATTCCCTTTGAGCAAAATTGACTTCTGTAGATCCCCTACACTTTACAATCACTAAAAAGCTGTCACCCATCTCAGTTTGCAATCTCAGAATGTTCCAATAGAATCAATAAAGTCATCTACACTGCATAATCTCTTACTTGTGTCGTGTCGTTAATGAGAGAGGATCCATGAGAGGGAGGATAACTCATCACTGAACAGAAACTCTGGCATTTTGAGCAATGAGTGGAGTCTAACATAAAGGGGTCCAATTATGCTCTTTTAAAAAGTCTTTATTTTCTTTTGGGGGTGTAGTAGAACATGCTCTCATGCCTGGTGGTTCGAAAAACACATTATTTTTCACATCATTTACATTTTTTATCCCCAGTCTGTCACAAATGGCTTGATTAGTTCCGGGTTTGATGAAGGCCCGCCTTCCAAAAAATTAAATGTTTTGTGATCAGTTAGCTGTCCCAATGCGTTGTGATTGGCGAACAGTTTAGACGGTGTTTTAGTACTGCCATGCTCCTTGCCAGAGCAGCAAGTTCTGTGTACAGCTGTTAGCTCAAGCTAGATTAAAGTGATTCTTACATTTTAAATATGGATATTTTTCTTAAACAAACAAACAAACAAAAAAAAAAAAGGTAAGTTAATCAATTAATTAAAAACGATCATTAAGTTAAGTGATCTAAATGTATTTATATTTATTTTATATATTTTGTGGAAGGCGTAGGACCAAAAAATGTTTGTGCAATCAAAATGCTCAGTCGGAATATTACGATCAACATGTGTATTTGCATACCTCTGTGCACCCTGTTCTTCAACCTGATCTTCCTTCCTGGTATTGTAATACTTTTACTAACTGTACTATAAAGTATTCTCACAGTTAATGACAGGTGATGATGTTACGGCCACCAGAGCATTCACGGTAGTTTTGTGGCAGACTGACAACTGCACATGTGCATAACGTGCATCTGTTCTGGAAAAGTGAAGAGATGACTCGCTCTACCGGCATCTGTCTCTCTTTATTTTATTTATTTTCTTTCTGTTTGTGACCTGAGTTTAATGCTGTAACAGGACTCTTGAGAAGCGTGACAGATCCAAGTGCGAGCTTTTATTAAACACAACGTAGTCAGACAGGCAGGGTCGATCTCCAGACAAACAGTAATATCCAGGGCAAAAACAATAGCGAAACCCAGAAAACAGGCAGAAGGTCAAAATACCAAGAGAGCAGTCCAAAAGTAACAAATAAACAAGGCAAAGGAACAAGGCAAAAACTATGGCAAGGAAACAGAACTAAACAATGGCAAAACAAGGCAAAACGATGACATGAAACAAAACCGTGGCAAAAACAAGGCAATGAAACAAGAGAAAACGCTTAGTAGAGTCCGCACAGCAAAACAATACTTCGCGGGGCCTGTTTGGTTTAGGCCTCCTTAAATGGCCACCAAACAGGAAGTTACCAGAGAAGCAGCAGAGGGAGCAGCAACAGGCAGTCAATGGGTGAGGGCTCCCTCTGCTGGCGTGTCATTACAAATGCATGCTTGTGTACATTTTTCCTTGCGCAATCCCCATTTATGTGGACTGTGTATCAACGCATGAAGCATTTTATTAAACTCAGGAAAAATTCCATTTTCTAGTCTCCCATGCATTATTAGCTCCACACAGTTTTCCTATCTGGGGTGATGAACATTTAAACTCGGTGTTACAATGTATTGTAGTAATGCTGTCTCTGGTAATCTGGTCTGTGTGCGTTCATGCATTCAGGGGGCATGGGCAGTGATTCGCCGGGAGGGTGGGACATTCACTTTCAGTGCTATCAGGCTAAAGTTAGCAATTTCCAAGATCTCCTATTGCACCTTTAATATTCTCCAGAGCTCAAACTCATAAGCGCACTGGAGTGTTTGCTAAATCTGTTTTGTTCATCATTACAGTATCACCTGGGAGTGTGTGCGCTTGCTTTCGTTTCACAGTGCTTATATTTAAAATTTACTTTTTTGATGTTTTTTACCCATTTTTTAATTTTTGTAACAAAAAAAAATTGTGATCAAACATTAATTGGCGGATACCCTGCAGTGCGGCTGCGGACCTCCAGTTGAAGACCCTTGGTCTACGGTTTACAAAAACTCACCTCATAACCAACATTCTGACAAAAGAAATATTTCTTCGGTGGGGAGCTCCAGCATACCTGGTTTCTGATTGCGGCCCTCAGTTTACTGCCCAATGATACTACTCAATGATACCTGCAAGTAGAGTTGGGGTACTCCGACTCGTACTCGGACTCGAGTCCGGTCTCGAGTACAATTTTTAGGCGACTCGGACTTGTCACGGACTCGGATGCATTTTTACTCGGACTTGACTCGGACTCAAGCCTTTCGGACTCGGAAAATATCCCGAGTCCTTCCGAGTCCAGAGACAGTTGACGGAAATGTCACTGACTCGATGCATTTTCACGAAAGTCTTGTCCAGTAGGTTACTTGAAAGCCGACGGGTTTATGTGCGCACTAGAGATGCACGGATGAGCTCAAACGTCACCCGAATCCGCAGCTTCAAATAAATTATCCGCCCGCCACCCACCCGCACCTGTATTTTTCTCTGATTTAGATAACCGCACCCGATCGTCGTTTACGATTATTCTAATTCTTAGTTTTGCATGATGATATGATGAATGGATGATTCATTTTTAACAGCAGATTGATTCAGCTGATCTGCACATCGCTGGACACTTATATAAGCTTAATCACTCGTGCTTTTAAGCCAAAGCCACGCTAAAAAGAATAACGTTAACTGACATCTGGACGTGACTCTCCGCAATCTCTGATGAAATCATTTGGGTGTTTGAACGTCTACTGGATCCTTGAACAAAAGATTACAGGGGTTCACCCAGTTTAAGAAATTTCAGATCATAAAAATCTAATTATTTTCATTTTTAAGGTATTGTTTTCGTTATAATGTACTGATTCAAATTAGTAATCAATAATAATTGTTAATTTTACTACTCGGCAAATCTGGTGCTGGCGCGGGCGCATCAGGCGCAGTCATCAAACATATTTCAAAGGAAGCCGGCGCCACATTCCCTACCGTCTTTACTATGTGTTTTGAGCGAATATTTGCATTTATTCACATACGATTTAGTTAGAAATGGTGGCCTGTCATGATTTTGGCTAATGCAGGACACTACTGAATGATGCGCATCAGAGGGAATTTAGAAATGGGTATACGAAAAGCCGACGGATTAAAAAATGGGTATCCGCAGGTACTGCCCTACACCACGAAATATTACCCTACTCAATAGCATTAGCACAGGCGTAACTCCCTTCAAACCTGATCTGGAATGTATTTTTTTCTGTCACAACTTCTCGAACAGGTGAACACACAGACACACACACAAAAATGAAATCGTTTGCCTGAAAAAAGTATTTAGAACAGGTTCATATTTTAGAAAATGTAGTTAATATTTGCCTCATTATTGATTCATCTCATCCACCCGCGACCCACCCGCAAATAATCAGAATGCATTTTTTATTACCCGACCCACCCGACCCGCGGATATAACCGCCATCCGCGCATCACTAGTGCGCGCACACTCAAAGCGCGATCACAGAACGCGCCTCTCAGTCAGTGTGCGAATACAGAGTTCTCTTTCGCTTTAAATAGGTTCTGTTATTGCTACACACAAGCTCGTATTGGAGACTATTCATGTAAATTAAGTCGTTTTTGTCTTAAGTAAACCTGAACAGTTGGGAGAAATACTGATGCGTCAAAATATTTGATCTGTGCGTCAGATCTTAAAGCGACAGCAGCGTAAGCCTGCAGCAGCCGACCACGTCAAACAATAATCAAACAACAAAAGAAAAAGAGAAAATCACTCACTGTTCTTGACTGAATCACTTATTAACTGTAATAAGAATTATCTTTAATGTATCCAGTGAAGATTTTGCAGTGTTTTATTTTAACATTTATTACTTCATGAAATGTCTGTAGTCTATTTCTGTAATAGCCTTTATATAACCTACATAAAAAAAAAAAAAAAAAAAAAAAAAAAATTACAAAAAAACTACAATTATATTTTAAAAAAAGATTCTATTTTAAAAAATATTATTTCATTTGTATTTTTGATTAATATATGTATTAATACTTTTGCTTGTAAGTAATACTTGGAGTGTTTACTTGCCTTGAGCTCGAGAATGTTTTACTTATATTAGTTGATTAGTTTTTTTTCTGTATTGAAATTATTATTATTTAAACATGGTGGCAGTTTCTAGCTTAAAAGAAAAATAATTTTTCTAACATCTTTGCAGCAAGTTTTTATGGGTCCAAAACCATCTTGGGTGTGCATGATTTTTTAATAATTAAATGGCCCATCATCAATTATTTCTTATATAATGTAACTTATTGTAATCAATGTAACTATAAATGCATTCAAAAATAAAAGAGATGTGAGTTTGCTGTTACTTATAGGGAGGGGTTTATACACAGTGTGTGCCATTGTAAAGACTAGGTTTATCCCTCACAGCCTCATTTTCATTCAAGAAAAAAAAAGTCATATACAACCCAAAACACACACAGCCACAATCAGAAATAAAAGAGGTGCATTTTCTGCTCTTAAGGTCCCATTCACCAAGATACCTACTCCTTTACCCCTACCCTTGAATTTATACATTTACTACATTGATGAATAAAGTCAAGTCCCGCCCTATAATTTTTCACATTCTAAAATCTGTTTCACTCTAAAATATGTCACATTACATAGATTACCCATAACTTCTGTCAACATGACTTTAAGTTTGTTAAGCAGAGCATAGACACTTATGAGATGTTGTGAAATCAAAAATCAAAATGGCAAGATCCACTAGAGGTTTGCTTTTCTTACATTTCAACTGACATTGCATTTTTCTAGTTGTAAAGGTTAAAATCAGGGGTGCCCAAACTCAGTCCTGGTCCTTGGTTTAGCTCCAACTTGCCTCAACACACCTGCCAGGGGGTTTCTAGTATGCCTAGTATAAACTTGATTAGCTGGTTCAGGTGTGTTTAATTGGGGCTAGAGCTAAAATCTGTAGGACACCTCCCTCCAGGACCGAGTTTGGATTAAAACAATGTATACTGACAAACAGTAGTGTTTCCTTGGACTTGGACGGACTCGACTCGGACTCGGCCCTTTGGGACTCGGACTTGAGTCCGACTCGGCCCATTTTGGACTCGGACTCGTCTCGGACTCGATTGGTAAAAGACTCGGACTCGACTCGGACACGACTTAGGTGGACTCGAACCCAACACTACCTGCAAGCGATGGGGTGTAGTTCAAAAACTAAAACAAACAGTGTGTCATCCACAGACCAACTTAACTGAGAGGATAAACAGGACCTTAAAAACAATGATATCATCTTGCGTCCATGACTGGGACAAGTGAATCCTAGAGTTCCCCTTCAGTCGTTCACTCTGACGTTACGTCGAGTGACGTATTTGGGATTGTACTTGGGAGCCCAATCACCTCTGAGCTAAAGAGAAAAGGCCAATGAACATTGATGAGTGGAGTCTGCACGGCAAGCCACTCCCCTAAACATATGGGTATATAAGATCACCTGTTGCATAGCTGAATACGGAGAGAAGGAGAGTCTTCCGATTCGATTGTGTAACTGGCCTCGCCAGCAACATTGCGCTCCAGCGAAGCGCTGCCTTCACTGCAGCCCTTCCCTGGGTAATCCAATCTAAAAGAGCAAATTTCTGCACTGTCGTTGAGAGTGCCTCGGTAATACGGGATGTCTTTCCCAGTGTGCTACTGGGTGCGGTGCCTGGCTTCCTTTGACAGGCACAATCTCTGTCTCACGTGTCTGGGCCACGATCACGCTGAGGCAGCACTCGTGGATGCTTCATGCGATCATTGCGATTTGTTGTGTCAACACAGGGACCTGGTGCTTTGGCACCTCAGCCATTTGGGGCAAGCTCTCCCCCTGTGCAGAGCATCACTTTTCTCAGTATGGAGTTGGATTCGGTCAACATGACAGCGCTCCTCACAAACGAGCGAGCGCAGTTAGTGCTGAACTGCCTGAAACTATTCACAAAAACAGCCAAAACAGCTGTCCCTCTCAAACATTTCCAGAGCCTTCTGGGGCATATGGCAGCCGCAGCCACGGTCATGCCCGAAATGTGGCATGTAGTGGTCAACATAGACGCCTCCATGATGGGCTGGGGTGCCATATGCAACAGGCAAGCAGCTTCGGGCTCCTGGACAGGACCTTGACTGCATTGGCATGTCAATTGCCTCAAGTTGCTAGCAGTGTTTCTCGCTCTTCGTCGGTTTCATCCGATGCTGCGGGACAAACACACATGCTAATCCGCACGGACAACACAGTGACGCCTTTACCCCAGTGAGCCCCCTTGCACAGACCCTGTGCAAGATCAGGGAGGACGAGGAGCAGGTTCTGCTGGTTGCGCCCACTGGCCCACCTGAACCTGGTTTACCGACCTCATGCTCCTCGCAACAGCCCCTCCCTGGAGGATTCCCCTGAGGAAAGACCTTCTTTCTCAGGAGATGGGCACAATTTGGCACCCACGTCCCAATCTGTGGAACTTCCACGTGTGGCTTCTGGATGGGACATGGTAGACCTTGCTGGCCTTCCTCTGGCCGTGGTAGACACTATCACTCAGGATACAGCCCCCTCTACGAGGCAGGCTTATGTACTGAAGTGGGGTCTGTTCGTTAATTGATGTTCCACCAGAGATGCTCGGTCGGAGTGGTGCTTTCCTTCCTGCAAGAAGGGCTGGAGCAGAGGATGTCCCCCTCCACCCTGAAAGTATACGTTACAGCAATTGCAGCATATCATGATGCTGTGGACGGTACAGTATGTCCTTAGGCAAGCATCACCTGATCATCAGGTTCCTGAGGGGTGCTAGGAGGTTGAACCTTCCCAGACCGCACCTCATCCCATCTTGGGATCTCTCCGTGATCCTTCTAGGCCTACGGAGAGCCCCGTTCGAGCCGCTCGGTTCAGTTGAGCTCAAATTCCTGTCATTGGAGACAGCCCTCCTGACTGCGCTCGCCTTTATCAAGAGGGTGAGGGACCTGCAAGCATTCTCAGTTAACGAAGCGTGCCTTGAAGTCTGGCTGATTCTCACATGACCTTGAGACCCAGACTGGGTTATGTGCCCAAGGCTCCCACCACCCCCTTTCGGGATCAGGTGGTGAACCTGCAAGCTCTGCCCTTGGAGGAGGCATTTACACATTTACCTTGGCACTGCCCGTTCGCACCCTGCACGTTTACGTGGACCGCACCCGGAGCTTCAAAAGCTCCGAGCAGCTTTTTGCTTGCTTTGGGGGAAAAGCAGAAGGGGAATGCTGTCTCCAAGCAGAGTTGGCCCATTGGGTGGTAGATGCCATCACCTTGGCATACGAATCCCAAGGTGAGCCGTGCCCCCTAGGAGTTAGAGCCCACTCCACTCGGAGTGTCACCTCCTCCTATGCGTTGGCGCACGGCGCCTCTGTAGCAGACATTTGTAGAGCTGCGGGCTGGGCGACACCTCACAGCTTTGCAAGTTTTTATAATCTTCACATAGAGCTTGTCTCCTCCCGTGTGTTAACATAACATCAGCTGTGGGAGGACGGCTCAGTGTAGGCTTGCTGCACTATTCCTTACGGATCCGTGTGCCTTTTTCCCGGTTGTTCGCCCTTCTGGGAACTCTGGGTCCTCCGTGACCCGCAGCCCGAACTAGGATGGAGTAGTCCGTGACTGTGCTCTGGCAGAGGGTCTCCTTCGCCCCCTCCAGTTGTGGCATCATGTTTCAGTATCTTTTTTCCCACAAGAAAAAATGTAAAATCCGTTTTTCCCCTAAAATCTTGTAAAATATTCTACTACTCTTTCCCACATTATTTAAAGTTCTCCTAATGTGCTCCCAAGTACGATCCCAAATATGTACACTTGGCATTACCATGCGATACCATACCATGTGATACAATCAAACAGATCAGATCATCAGTCAATCAGGACACGGCACATTTACACTTGGCAACATGAGCTGACTTCTCTATCTGGATAACCAATCAGATCTGTCTTCCCCAATACTTAATATAAGTATAAATAAATATAAGTGCAATATTTAAATAAGTCTGCAGAGGATGCCCCCGGTGCAAAGTCGACCTGCAGTGGTGGATTTTCTTTTCAGTCGCAGGACATTTAACAAATTAAAATAACTGTACGAGCCTCTCTAGCGCTCCACAGCCATGTCTCTTCTGACAATCCGGGAGAGGGGGTGGCATTGACGACCTGCGAATGCAGACACGATTGCTTGATTGCGTTTACATTACACTGAGATTCGATCACAAAGTGTCTTCGTCTGCCTCTGGACCAGGACATGCTGATGGGATAACTTTCCGATCAGAAGTAGGTTTACAGTTGTCTTTTCAATGTGTATGTAGACAACATCCAACAGGTCGCATGTTAATGCCAAGTATAAACGCAGCCTGTGATGAATGGGGTGGGGCTAAGGGCCGTGAGAGTGAGGCCGGTGGAGTAAATGATAACGAGCGACACCTGCGCCACTTGCGCCACTCACTGTTCTCAAGGCAACAGTGCAAGACGAGAGGACCAGGACTCTTGTTGTGCTTTTTTTGTTTTGTTTGTGTGCAGCAGTGGTCCATGAGGGGCTGCCATTTTATGTTAGGTTTTGGTGTTTATTTTATAATTAAAAAAATCTCTGGCATCTGCCAGTTCCCGCCCTCCTTCTTTCCTGATCTACGAACTTTGTAACATTGGTGCCGAAACCCGAGAGGAAGGTGGGACACATACCACCACTGGGCACTGCGAGTGAGGGTCTTTCACTTGGTTTAGGACCTAGTGGCAGTGTGTCCGGGAACAGGACCAAGGATTTTTTTCCCACTTTTTCTCTCTCTCGTCTCTGTCTCTCCTCATCCTTCTATCTCCTTTTCTCTCACCTCGTCTGTCCTAACCCTCAGGTGTACTGTAGTATTTTGTGTTTTTTTTTTTTAGATTTACATTTTTATATTTGAATATTGTATTACTTTAGAAATGTAGCACATTGCTCTCTTCAGTTTGAACCCAAGTTTAACTTTCATGTGTGTTTTGGGGTTTGGTTCATGTTAATGTCATGTCTTTCATTTTGAAGTGTTTTTTGTCGTGCAATTTTCTTTTTTTAGTCATGTGATCGTTTGCAAGTTTGCCAAGTCTGGCTTGATGGAGTCAGGTGCCAGAAGAGTCAGAGGATCAGAACACACAGCCCTGGCTGAAGCAGGGCTCTTTTTGGGCAGGGTAGGTAAAAAAAAAAAAAAAAAAAAACTAATTCCACCATGTTTCTTATCTAACTAATCTAATTTAATTGTTTACTTTCAATCTAAAAATCATTTCTTTTCTCTCTCGCTCTGTCTCTTTTCTCTCTCGCGTCATTTTCCATGCTCTATTTTTCTCTCTTGCTTACTTTCTTTTCTCTCCTGTTCCATTTTTCCTGTGTTCACCAAACAACAGTAGTAAGTCGGATTCATTTAACATCATTAACATCACAGTAAGTAATGGCTTCTTCTCCTGTTATTGTTATTTGCACTGCTTGTCACATTTACAGTTTATCGTTCTCTGTCAAAACACCACTCTTCCATTTCGATCAAAATATCAAACAGGTTCTCCCTACTCAGTGATGCACCTGCTGGGAAACCTAATTAAAGTGCTCTAGTTATTGGCGATTCTATTGTACTGAACATAAAAATGGAGACACCAACCACCATAGTACAATGTTTACCGGGAGCCATATGATATGATCACTTATGATAACCTAGATGTGCTCTGTTTGATAGAAACCCGGCCTAAACCAGATGTGATTACATTACATTAAATGAGTCTACCCCCCAAGATTACTATTATAAACATGAGCCGTGTCCAAAAGGTAAAGGGGGAGGAGTTGCCACAATTTATAGCAATATTTTCAGTATTTCTAATAAGTCAAATTTCAAATATAGTTCATTTGAAGTAATGGTGCTTCATATAACATTATCCAGAGAAACAAATATTAATTATAAATCCACTGTGATGTCTGTATTGGCTACTGTATACAGGCCACTAGGTTGCCATACAGACTTTATCAAAGAATTTGCAGATTTTCTTTCTGAGTTAGTGCTGACTGCAAATAAAGTCTTAATTGTTGGTGATTTTAATATCCATGTTAATTATAAAAAAGATTAATTGGGATCAGCATTTATAGACATTTTGAACTCCACTGGGGTTAGACAGCACGTGTCAGGACCTACTCATTGTCGAAATCATACTGTAGATTTAATACTGTCACATGGAATTGATGTTAATGGCGTTGAAATTCTGCAACAGAGTGATGATATCTCGGATCATTATCTAGTCTCGTCTACACTCCATATAGCTAAAGCTGTAAACTCAACTCCTTGTTACAAATATGGTAGAACCATCACTTCTACTACAAAAGACTGCTTTGCAAATAATCTTCCTGACTTATCTCAATTCCTCAGCATATCCAATAGCTCAGAAAAACTTGATGATGTAATAGAAACTATGAACTTTTTCTTTTCTAGCAATTTAGATACGGTTGCTACTTTACGCTTAAGGAAGATTCTGGAAAACAATCTGACACCATGGTATAACGAGCACACTCGCCCTAAAGAGAGCAGCCAGAAGAATGAAGCGCAGCTGGAAGAAAGGCCTTAAAAATGTCTAGATCTGATTACTTTTTGTCTCTTTTAAAAGAAAACAAACACAACCCCAGGTATTCATTTAATACAGTGACTAAATTTACAAAAAAAAAAAAAAAAAGCTTCAACAGTTGTTGATATTTCCCAACAGCACAACAGTAATGACTTTATGAATTACTTTACTTCCAAGATTGATACCATTAGAGATAAAATTGTAACCATGCAGCTGTCAACTACAGTATTGCATCAGATAATGCACTCTAGATCCCCTAAGGAACAATTTTCACTCATTCTCTACTATAGGAGAGAAACAATTGTATGAACTTCTTAAATGATCTAAACCAACAACATGTATGTGTCACGTTATGTTCTGTTTTGGTTTAGTTTTCCCTGTTGTTCTGTTCTTCCCTCCTTGACCTAGTTTCCCTTTGTTGCTCTGATTATCATTATGTTCACCTGTGTATAATTAATTATCTAATTAGTTCCCTTTGTTTGGTTCAGGTTTATAAGTCCTCAGTAGGGATGTAACGATATAAAAATTTCTTATCACGATTATAGTGACCAAAATGATCATGGTTATCAGTATTATCAAGGTACTGTTAAAATGCGCTTGAAATGTTACAAAAGTATTAACACATAAATTACGTCACCAAGTTTTATATTTAAAATCAACAAACAACAAATAAAATTATTTTTTGTTTGCATAATTACTAAAACAATAACAGTACCAATGATGTCCGGATCTTAAATGTTAACATGACTGACAACAGTTTAACTAATAGCATGTTCAAATATCTAATGTAAATGATTAAAGAGAGCTTTGAAAACGTTTCATAAAATGTATCCCTCAGATTTCAGCCTTTAAATAAAAAAATGGGTTTAGTCAAAATGATGATTGATTAATACATTGTTATATGTATTTTATCTGCGCATAAATCTAGATAACTTATCTGAATTGTTCAAATGTGTAGAATCCACATAAGCTTGTTTTTCATCAACTGGTCAAAATTTAGGCTACAGCAGGGCATGCAAATTCGCTCTGTTTTTTTTGGCCAAACAAAAAGTGCACAGAAGCTGAATGTAAGACTCTATAAATCCACTGTTAGACACTAGATGGCGCTTATGGAAAAGCTGAATTACAGGCAGCTGTTTCCCTTGAACTCTGTGGATAAAGCAGTATTGCGATTAAGAACAGTACTTTGGATATTACATGGGGAGAAGATGAAAACAAAATACCATCAAATCTTTTCTGAAGACAGTCAGAACCTCCAGAGGTACGTTCATATAATTAATTCATTAATATATTCATTTCATTTGTATAATTTTCAAATTATGTTTCTGCTGGTGGGTGCCCAACAAGTAAAACGCACAGACTGCAAATACATTCATTACCAAATAATACAAACATCCTATGAGGGTTGCGCTTCTCTAAATAAAATTACAGTTAATTACAGACCAATTTCAAATCTCCCTTTTCCATTAAGAATACTAGACAAGATACTATCCTCACTACTATGTTCCTTCTAAGAGAAAAATGGTATTTGTAAGGATTTCCAATCAGGATTTAGACCAGTGGTTCTCAACCTTTTTTGCGCCAGTGCCCCCTTAGCCATTATCTAAGTCCCTCAATGCCTCCCATCAAATAAAATGTAGTCCAATTGTCCTCACTGAATATTAAGGTTGATTATTATTATTTTGTGTTTATAATAAGGACTGTCATTATATTTACAGTAATTCAAATGTATGGGATCATTGTGATTTTTAAGAAATTACTTTAATTCAAGGATGCATTAAACTGCTAAACAAACAAACAAACAAACAAACAAAACAGTGAAGTACTTTTTTTACATAAATTATTTTAAAATAAGTGTAATAACATTCATTTACAGAATTTTTAAGCATGTTGGTGATTTTCATTGCTACAGCTTCAGTGTTGTTGAGATGCTAATATACCTTGTTGCCCCAAATTTAAAATGACTAAATGAAAATTCTTGTTTAGAACATATCCACATGGAAATTTTTACAGAAGAGATTTTAGTTTGTTCTTCCATTCCTGGAACTCTTGAACACCTTTTTTACTGCTGTGGTATATTTGGATGTTTTCAATTAGCTTTCAGTGAAATATAAAAAATATTTATGTCTTAGTTTTAGAAAATACCCTTTTTTTTGAGAATATATTGAATTCCCTTTTTTTCTGACATAGTGAACATGGATATTTTGGTTGGTAAATGCCACATTTACACATGCAAATGGAAGAAATGTAAACCCTACTTTACTATATTTCATAAATTTTGAGAATGTTTCAAAGTTTGCTTACAAATACTTTAAAGAAAACAGTACAACCCTAATTCTAGAAAAGTTGTGATGCTTTGTAAAATGATAAAATTTGATTTGTTAATACTATTTAACTTTTATTTAATTGACAAAAGTACAAAGAAAAGATTTCCAAAGTTTTAACTCACCAACTTGTAATGTATTTATTCAAATGTATTTTGTAAATATAAACAATTTTTTTTTTTATTTTAAAGTCTGCAACACACTCCAAAAAGTACTATCGAACACAACATTCTTTTGAATAGGCTAGAAGATTTTGTTGGCATTAGTGGAAGTGCATTGGCATGGTTTAAATCTTACTTATCTGACCGCCATCAATTCATAGCAGTGAATGAAGAGGTATCATACCAATCACAACTACCTCAAGGCTCGGTACTAGAGCCGGTACTTTTCACACTTTAAATGTTACCCTTGGGAGTAGAACTGTGAATCTTTGGGTAAGCAGCGAATCAATTCAATTCATGATTCATAGGGTTTCGATTCAATTCAAGAACGATTTTTGCAAATTCAGAACGATTCAATTCAAGGCGATTCACAATAAATTTTGATTCGATTAACAATTCAATTCTGTATTCTTTAAGTATAATAATCACAGGCTTATTTAGAAGGTTCCCTAAAATCTTTATATGCTTAATCACGGGCAAATTACACTGCAGCCTTTATGGGGTCAGAGAGTAAAGGGCAAAAAAACAAAAAAACACTATTGTCCACTGTTACATGTTAGTTTAATGATGCTATGGCATATAATTCAACTTTATTTGGAGTACTACATGTGTACAATGCACATTTCTTAATATTAAGCTTAAAATGTGTTTTAATGTCGCTACTGACATTGTAGGATTGTAGGACACTGAGGATTGTATGATCTTTGAATAATAAAGTCTTTAAATTCAAGATACTTATAGTGTACCTGAAATATAACTGCGATAGTTCCACTTTAACACAAAGAAATATACTTCAGTTCATCTTTATTCGGCACTATACTTCCAATTTAGCACACTTTATACTAGTTTAGTATAGGCTACTAAAAGTACATTTGCAAGTTTTTTTTTTAATTTTTATTAAGAACATAACATTTATTTGTAGTATACTTAGCATAAAATAAATTTATTTCTAATTCATTTTAGTATATTTATTTCTCACTAGGGTAGCCTATGTAAGCCAAGGTTTAAAAAAAGGCTTTAAAAGTAGGCTATCGTGTTAACTATTGTGTAGCATACTGTGAATGTATAGGGTAACGTTTTATGTCACACGCATGATGTGAGCTTCTTTATCTGATTTTCATAAAATAAAATGTTACATGATTTAAACTTTTCCTTTCTATCGGCGAATGATTATTCTGATGATATAGTAAGGAACGCAACTTTGATGCATCTGATTGACAGATAAACCTTGCGCTTTTATTTCAAGGTTGTTGTTAATGCTGTGGTTATTTTAACCATTTCCTTCGTACTTTTGGTTTAACAACATTAAGGTAAACGTCATTTATCATTTGGTGAAATTGTGCAAATGCTTTTAGACACTTTCATTGTTTTTGCTCTGTCCAACTGCTCAGAGCCACTGAAAAACTACAGAAAAGTAAAACTACTTTACACTAGCAGAACTGGCCACGAGTATTAAGATCACATATTGGCTGCTCAAAAAATGTGTCTGTGAGAGTGTGCGTGCAATCCTGTGACGGGCAGTAAATTGAGTGCATGAAGAAGAGATGTGAGGGAATGAACAGCGCTGTTTAAGGACTCTGTTAATTGGTGCTTATAGTAATTTAATGTGTATATACTTAAAAGCGCTGAATCACTATATAAATCGCGATTCATTCGATCCTTGGTGTTTAAAATCAATTATCGGCCGTAATCAACAATTCAGAATTCAAAAATCCATATTTCAAGATTAATGCATATGCATTGTCAGGTTTTGTAATCGATGCATCGAGAAAACTAGCACATCTTTACACCCCTAACTGACAAGCTTGCAAGCAGTATATATGCGGCTAGAGAAACAGTTGCATCAGAATCCAAAACTGAGGGCTGCAGTCCTGATTGAGCAGCGAACACGGCAATCTTTGCAATGTCTCAGGAAAATTAGGTGTTCCTTTATAAACATTTACATTGTATGAAGCGCTGTGGGAATTACATACAATCCCACCGTGACAGCGGCAGTGATCAGGCCAAACATAGCTAAGACTACATCAAGCATGGGGTAGAACAACACACCATTCCCAACCAATAGCAATGCCGCTAAGAAAGCTTGTATCTGACTGCACGGTAGACACAACAACATTAGCAAGGAGTGCTGTGAAATGTAACAAAAGCAAATACAAATGCACATAGGTCTGCACAACTAACCATGGTAACAAATGCGCCCCAACTACAACTATAAAAACTGACAAGAATAAGTGAGGTTAGTGACTCAGCGAAAGTACTTGGGGCACCAAGGACAGCATGTTCAACTTTGCAAAACCTGGCGAAGGTATTCTGTGAAGACCAGCCAGCTGCAAAGCATGTTTCTTAAATAGATGTGCCTTAGACCAGGCCCACGAAAACAGCAATAGCCCTCGACACATGAGCTTTGATGCTGAGAGCGGTGAGATCAGGCAAAACCAAGACTACGTCAAGCATGGGGTAGAACAACATATAATTCCACATATAATTCCCAAACGATAGTGACACCGCTAGGAAAGCCCATAGTTGATCACTTGTCTTAGCTTAGGTATACTGAATTTGCATATCCAGACAGAATGAATAAGTGGCTGCACTGAATACAGGGCAGACACTGCAATGTAACAAGCACATGAAACATACATAGGCCCGCACAGTGTCAACAGCTACACACGGTAACAGACTGGTACAGAAACATATATAAAAATGTACATAGTCCTGCAGTGTCAACAGTTACATGCGGTAACAAACTGTCCTCAAATTACAAGCATAGCAATAACCCAGTCAACATTTTAAGCAGTTATACACTGGTACAAAGGCACATATAAAAATGTACATAGTCTTGCACAGCGTCAACTGCTATATGCAGAAACAACTGCTCAAATTGCAAGCATGGCAACAAACCTCTACAATACCCCACATCATATGAGCTCTAACGTTGAGAGGGCATTCTAGTCCCCGGCTCGCATAAGTCAACACGATAGCGACCACTATCCAGTGAGAAAGCCTCTGCCTCAAAACTGCTTGTCTCTTAACACAGCCACCATAGCACACAAATAGCTGGTAGACTGTCGAAAGACGGTGAGCGGACAATATAGATCAGGGGTCACCAGGGCCGGTGTCGCTGCAGAGTTTAGCTCCAACCCTAATCAAACACACCTGAACCAGCTAATCAAGGTCTTACTAGGTATACTTGAAACTTCCAGGCAGGTGTTTTGAGGAAAGTTGGAGGTAGACTCTGTAGGACACCGGCCCTCCAGACACAAGTTTGGTGACCCCTGATATAGATCCTCAAAGTAACAGGGCAAATGGTGCTCTGAGCCTTGGCATCATTTGATATCGTAAGCTCAGCAGACAAAGCAGGCACAGAAATAACATGCACCTTAACGGGGGAAAAATCAGATTTAGGCATGTAGCCTAGTCTAACACTGCAGCTTCTGGGCCCAAAGCAAATACAATCCTCATCCACTGAGAGTGTGTGTAAATCTTCTATGCACTTAGCCGAAGCAAGGGCAAGAAGCACAGCAGTTTTGAGGGAGAGTTTCCTCAGATCCCAAAGGCCCAAACAGGGGTAAAGAACCAGTGATAAGTTCCACGGCGGCACTGACGGCAGGCATGGGGGATGCAAGCTCCTCGCTCCCCTGAAAACCCTGACCACTTAAGTGTGCTTTCTAATCAATTGCCCGTCAACCAGGGAACGAAACGAAGCAAAAAATATAATCCTTTAGCGTTGATGGTAGGCTCCCGTTATCTACCCTATGCTGCAGAAAATGCAGAACATCTGACACAGGGAAGTGCACCAGGTCGATATCTTCATCACAGCACCATTTCATGAACACTCCCCATTTAAGTGTGTACAAATGGCTATTAGAGGGGGCATGAGACTCTGTGATCATGTCATGCACACGGTAAGACAGTGCACTTAGCTCCTCTTGAAGTAGCCACACTTAAAGGCTCCACAGCTCCTGGCTGGGGTGCCATATCGAGGCGTCCGCTTGAGACAGCAGGCCCTTCCTGAGGGGACTTTTCCGCCAAGGGGAAGCCACAAGCATCTCCCTGAGGTCCAGAAACCAAGATTAATTTGGCAAATTCAGGGTAATGAGGATCACTGACCCCTCTTCTCTCTGATTTTGCATAATATCAGAGGCAAAATCTTTACCAGGGAAATGCGTAAGTCTGGCTCTTGGCCAGCGCAATGCCAGAGCATACCCAGTTAGGGTCAAGTAAAACAGCGAGAAAAAAAAAAAAAAACATTGGGCAGTGTGTGTTTTCACTCGTCACAAACAGATCCACCTTCACCTTCCCAAAGCAGTCCCAAATATTCCAAACTGAGTTGGGATGCAGCCTCCACTCTCTGTGAGGAATTCCGCTCCTCAAACGTTCCTAGGGACTCCAGATGGCGAAGCGGCATGTCCGTATGACTGATAAGCACATCTCTTGGATGGGCCAAAATCACCCAGTCATTTAGATAATTTAGAATGTACATACCGCTTGCTCTGAGAGGGGAAAGCTCTGCAACTATGCCCTTCAATGGGCCTCATCCCCATAAGGCCATGTGCCGGCAAGTCAGAACAGAGCACGCAAGAGAAGTTGTGTCTTCTGGTGTGTCTTCGACGATGGCAGCATGAAGGAGAAGATTCTGATGCCATTGCCGCTTTAATGTAAGAATTGCAGTGGATAACTTTTCTGAAGACGTTTAACTTTTGTTTCACACAGAAAAAAACAAAAATAATAAAATTCCACAGTCCTTAAGGGGGGCTTGAGACTTGCTACTGCCAATGCATCCACAAAATGCTGCTGTGAGCATTTAAGAAATATTGCTGCTGCACATATAACATATGAATAACCCCATAGCATACATGAATCACCTCATAGTGTCACAGCCCTGTGGACTGTTTACTGGACGACGCCACACTCAACTCTCTGTTCTGGATTGGGGCGAATTATTACCGCCCTGTGGACCTCCCAGACACCACAGGACTGAGTTGGAGGGAAGGGATCTTCCGGTGTCTGGAGTGTCCAGCCCCAATCCAGAACCAGCCCACCGGCCCTTCCAGAGTCAGAACCCAGCGCTCAAACCCGCCGGCCACCACTCAGCGCTCAAGGCTGCCGCTCCGCTCTCCCTGATCCGCCATGGCCTCCTGAGCTCCCTGATACGCCATGGCTTCCTGAGCTCTCTGATCTGCCATGGCCTCCCGGACTGTGTGCTCCGCCGTGGCTCCCCAAACTCCCTGATCCGCCATGGCCCCCCAGACTGTGTGCTCCGCCATGGCTCCCTGATCCGCCCCGGAGACCTTCCTTCCACAAGCCGGGTCTCGAACACGGGACACCCGAAGGCAACGGCACTGCATGTCGATGCACTGCCCACGAGGCTATCGGTGCCGAACATGATTATATACGTATATATATATATATATTTTAACACGATTATGCTTGTTACAATCATGAGCTTATTCACTTTTTTTTTATCAAAGTTATTGCATTTACATTACTTAAAGTTTTATTGCGATATTGCCGAAATCCCATTATAATCGCGTTATGAGGGTTCACTAGTGTTATGGAAGAATAAGTGAATTTGAGACAATGTATTAAGTGTTTGAGTAGTATAAGTAGTTTTAGTGCATTTTGGATGTAAAATTTACTGCTGTGCCAAGCTGAAATTTGGCTAGGAGAACCATGTGAAGAGTTTTGAAAATAGGGCCTAAGTATTGAGGAAAAACAAAAAAAACAAACCTTAACCAGGACGATCTGGCCAGTCATGAATAATACAAAATAGGTCACAGAAGCATCTCTTGTGAGCCACTTTCTGAGTGTCTGTGTGCTAAGGCAAACACAAACCGGTTTGATATGCTCTAAATCATGTGTCCAAAGTCTGTCCACTGTCCTGCAGAGTTTAGCTTTAACCCTAATTAAACACACCTGAACCAGCTAATCAAGGTCTTACTAGGCATGCTAGAAATTTCCACGCAGGTGTGTTGAGGCAAGTTGGAGTCTTGCCTCAACACTGCAGGACACTGGCCCTCTAGGACCGACCTTGGACAACCCTGGTTAAGTACATATCTACAATTTCCTTAAAACAGGGGTGTCCAAACTCGGCCCCTGCTCTAAATGGCCTAATGGAGAAGAGAGGTGAACAGAGTCTATAAACAATACCTCCAGTTGCTATGGTGATTTGTCTCACTTGATGTCCATAGAAAAGGAAGTCGAAGGTTAATGCCACCCGCTAGTGAGGAGACATTAAAAAAAATTAGCTAGAAAGCTAGAATAAGATTCCTTTGGCTCATGTGAGCCATGTGCATATTTTCCTAAGAATAAAGGAACTTCTCTGTGTGGTTGTCTCACCGATGCTTGTCTGTGTGTGTTGGATAGGATAGCGTGCACTCTAACAGGTCCTTGATGCATTGAATCAAGATCCACCCAGAGATCCTGTGTGCGTTTGTCACCAGGACCAAAACTGCGCCAGGAGTAGTACCTCTGGGAGTCCTCCTGAAAGACAGAGAGAATATTGTTTAGTTCATGATGAGTCATCAATATTATTATAAGTCCTTAAAAATATGTGCTCCCTGTTGTTAAAAATGAATTTTCTTAACATTTAGTACATAAGATCTTCACAAAATAAAACAAAAATCTAAGTAAACATATGAGTAATTCTATGGAAATTTCCATTTTTTCTGTCCCTAGCCTTTAAAGAAATATTACACTTGAAAAACACTTTAGGGTTACAATTTCTTTATGTTTTAAAGTGAAACTATGTTTGGCGCACGCTCCGTCTATGACAACACAGTCTGTACCTGCTCACGAGTTAAGTCTTTTTTGTGTTGTTTGTTCCACTGTTTTTTTTTGTTTTTGTTTTTTTTTTGAGTTTGTGTTCGTCTACATTTGAGTTAGTAATGTGTTCGAGTTTGTGTTCATCTACACGAGTTAGTAATCCATGAACACCATGACCCACGCCAGAAAAATGCTGGGGATTATCATGATTCTTTGGCTGATTGCTTGCTATCTCAGGTGTGCAGCACTTTACCCAGATGTATATAGCAGCAACAAACTTACACTCTTAAAAATAAAGGTGCTTTAAAAGGTTCTTCACAGTGATGCCATAGAAGAATCATTTTTGGTTCCACAAGAACCATTCAGTCAAAGGATCTTTAAAGAACCATCTCTTTCTTACCTTTTTACAATTCTTCAGATGTTAAATGTTCTTTATGGAACCATTTAGACAAAAAAGGTTCTTCTATGGCATTGTGAAGCACCTATATTTTTAAGAGTGTACCTGGGGCATGTTCAAGCTCAAACAGTTTCCAGGTTGAACGACATGTTTTCTGGAAATGGTGTGCAACGGGTTTGAGATACGTTTTCTCTTGTTTGGTGAGTGTGTCAAAAATGTCAGCCCAATCAGCAACAACATTTATATAAACCACACGGTATTAAGGAGACAGCATGCACAATGGGTCCAAGTAAAATCGTTTACAAAATTGTCCGCTGCAACTCGATTGGGATGTTCTCTTTTACATTTGTGGTGTATATATGTGTATTTTTGTATTTGGTGGAAATATGTGTGTATCATTTGTGTATTTTAAATGTTTTTTATTATGTGTAGTACACCTTGTGTACAGTCTGTGAAATCAAATTTCCTCTTTCTGAGGACAATAAAGAAATATAGCTGCAAGCAGCGATGACGGGCCCTCATCGCCAGCGCATCCGCAACCCTGGTGCCATCAGAAAAACGGTGCCCAGTGGGCACATGCATTGACAGTAACCCTGTGGCAGTTTGGATTGAAGGGTTACATCAATTAAAGGGTTAAAAGCAAAATGCATTTAAGTCATTCTGATACAATGAGACTGAACTGATAAGATTAGAGTTAAAAGGATTCCTTATCCTATGAGGTCATCTTGAGTTAATCCTTGGTATTACAGTCTTCATCTGCTAGTTTACATGTGTGATATTTTAAATGTTTCTGCGTTCTCTGAAAACATGATAAACATATTTCCTAAGAATGATTTGTTTTTCACATGTAAAAAGTTGTGAAGAGTTATAGGATAATGCACTTTAAATGCACTCTGTTTCTCTCTCTCTCTCTCTCTCTCTCTCTCACACACACACACACACACACACTCAACACAAACACCACCCCTCCCCCACACAGAGCTAGAGTGAGAGAGTTAGAGTGAGATCAGATGTTTAATAGTTTTTAATTTTCTATTTTTAGTAGACTGTTTTATATCGATGGAACTAAGCATTTATTTCTTAGAATGACTAGTTCTACATATGTAAAATGTTTTGAAGTGTTTGGATGCTGCATTTTAAGGATTATGGTTATGTTTTTTACTGCTAATTTAATAAATCACCACGTCAAAACCGTTCAACATATCCTAAATCCGCTCACAATTTAAAATCTTCAGTATGTTGGCATCATGTTGACAAAGTTTGGTGTAAATTCGATGTATTTTGTAGTATTCATTTATTCAGAGCTATATTTTACATTATATATTATACGTTGTCATGACAACAGCATTTAATGTATCAACGACCCCTTTACAGATTCTCATCGGCCATGTCTTGACATTATTCTAATGAAGTTTGAAGCAAATCAAGTAAAATTAAGAGGCTGATTTAAAAGCATTTTGAAAATGACACACTTCCTGCTGTCAGTTGGTGGTGCTATAAATTTGACTCATGATAGTCTAGATAATCTTTGTGATTGGCATCATACAACGAACAAACTCCTGAAGTTTCATCAGAATCAGACAATGTGTGCAATAGTTATTAACCATTTCCTGTTTTTCATCTCTTGAGCACGTTAAGGCCCCCAAAAACCCCCGAATAGTCGAAAAAATATATATATATTAAAAAAAAATATAGCTGCAAGCAGCGATGGACGGGCCCTCGCTGCCAGTGCATCCGCAACCTTGGTGCCATCAAAAAAACGGTGCCCAGCGGGCACATGCATTGACAGTAACCCTGTACCAGTTTGGATTGAAGGGTTACAGCATTGAAAGGGTTAAAAGCAAAATGCTTTTAAATCATTCTGACAGACTGAGAATGAGCTGAAAAACATTCCTTATCCTATGAGGTCATCTTGTGTTCATCCTTGGTATTGCAGTCTTCATCTGCCAATAAAAGGGTGATAGTTTAAATGTTTTTGTAGTCTCTGAAAACATGATAAACATATTTCCTAAGAATGACTTGTTTTTCATGTGTAAAAATGTTGTGAAGAGTTAGGATAATGCACTTTAACTGCACTCTGTCTCTCTCTCTCTGACACACATACGGCCACCCAGGCACAAACTCACCCCTGGACTCAACACACACACATAGCAAAAGCCCATCCCCCGACACAGAGTTAGAGTGAGAGAGTGAGATCAGATGTGTAATAGGTTTTTAATTTTCTATTTTTTGTAGACTATTTTATATCAATGAAATTAAGCATTTATTTCTCAGAATGACTAGTTCTATGTATGTAAAAAAAAATTGAAATGTTTGGATGCTACATTTTAAAATTACGGTTATGTTTTTTACTGCTACTTTAATAAATCACCATAAATCAACCATTCAAGATATCCCAAATTTATTTACAGCCTGACTTTTCCAAAAATCCACATTCAAATCAAAATAGCAGACTTCCTGTTGGTCGCAGCTAATGGGTGTAAAACAGAAAGTTGTCCGGCTTGATGAGACCAATATACATACCAAATTTGGTGTCTGTAGCTAAAACTAACCCCCCAACTTTTGACAAAAGGTGGCGCTATAGAGCTCCTCCTCCACGCCCATTTATGAGCCTTTTCCAGTGTCTAACTATCATTAATACTGATGTGTGTGTTGAGTTTCATGAAAATCTAAGCTCATTAAGTGCCCCAAAAACACAGGAAACAAATGTTAAAGTTTGACACGTTGCAATGACAACAGCATTTAATGTATCCACGATCCCTTTACAGATTCTCATCGGCCGTGTTTTGACATTATTCTGATGAAGTTTGAAGCAAATCGAGTAAAACTAAGAGGCTGATTTAAAAGCATTTTGAAAATGACACACTTCCTGCTGCCAGTTGGTGGCGCTATAACTTTGACTCTCAATAGTCACATATATGTGATCGGCATCATACAACAAACAAACTCCTGAAGTTTCATCAGAATCAGACAATGTGTGCAATAGTTATTAGCCATTTCCTGTTTCTCATTTCTCGCCATAATTTCGTCGCCTCGCCACGGCCAAACCGTTCGAGATATCAAAAATCCCCTGACAATTTAGCATCCCCAATGTCTTGAGATAATGCTGACTGAGTTTGGTGGCCGTCGGAATAAAGGCCTCAGAGGAGTATATCAAATTCCAGAGCATGCACTTTTTAAACAGGCCTGAATAGCTCACTTCCTGTTGGGATTAGCTAATGACATAGAGTGCGTGAGTTGTTCGGCTCAGTGAGATCTACATGTCTACCGAGTTTCATAAGTCTACGTGCAAGTATGTGCGGGATATACATCAAGTTTTGGGAAGGTGTTCCAGGGGGCGCTGTAGAGCCCCTGTGCCACGCCCGGGTCCCAGTCTCTGCGGCGTCCTAATGACCGCAGATTCCAATGTGTGTGCCGATTTTCAAGAGTTTTTGAGCATGTTAAGGCCCCCAAAATGCCCCGTTTAGTCGAAAAAAATAAAATAAATAAATAATAATAATAAATATAGCTGCAAGCAGCAATGACGGGCCCTCGCCACCAGTGCAATCGCCATGACGGTAGTATCAGGAAAACGGTGCCCAGCGGACACATGCATTTACAGTAACCCTCTGGCAGTTTACATTTAAGGGTTACAGCAATGAAAGGGTTACACTATAAGATCAACACACACACATCTGGAAAGAACCATATATAAATCTTTGGCAAGACTTTACCATGCAATATCATTTGTTATCATCAATAAATGCTATATAATGATTGTTCATGTTAACTAATATATTTATATTAGTTAACCTGAACAATAATTATATAGCATTTATTACCATTAATTAATATTAAATTATAAATTATTAGTACATTATTAAAATGTAAAGTTGAATATTTTATTATTAGTTTATGTACTGTAAATTAACATGAACATGAATATTTTTATAAAGAAACAATAAAAAAATATTAATAAATGCTATAAAAAATATAGTTCATTGTTCATAGTTCAAGTTAATGCATTAACTAATGTAAACAACAGACCTTATTTTAAACTGTTACCAACACTTTTTATGAATAACAACCATTTTTATATTTTATTTTAATGATCTATAAGCATTTGTGAAATAATTATATACAAATATATTACCAGTAAAGTACATATTAACTTATTTTATGTATTTGTTTCTTATTCTAATTAATTGAACTGAGCAGTAAATTATCAGACTTTAAAGATTTCTTATCCTATCAGTAAGAAATCGTAAGATATTCTCAGTGTTTAGGAAAGAAAAATAATTCAGTCGAATCAGTTGAATTCAATAATAAAATTTTTTTAGTCATTATATAATTATGTATGATTCGATTGAATTATTGAATTCAACTGATTCGACTGAATTATTTTTCTTTCCTAAACACTGAGAATGAGCAAAAAAGGATTAGGAGTTAAAAAGATCCCTTATCCTGAGACTCCATCTGGTGGTCACCCTTGGTATTACAGTCTTCATCTGCTAAGTTATGATATATAATATCTTTCTTGTTTTCTGGGCCTCTGAGCTAGATAGCACTTAACTAACCATGTTTCCTAAGAATGACTTATTGTTCATATGTAAAAAAGTTTTAAAGAGTTAGAATAACGCATTTTAAAGATATAAGAAAATTACTGTTATTTTTTTACTCTTACTTTAATAAATTGCCATATCAACACCGTTCAAAATATCCCAAATCCGCTCGCAATTTAGCATATTCAGTATGTTGGCATCATGTTGACAAAGTTTGGTGTGAACTACTTATTCCTGCTTGGAGGAGTATGAATTTATTAATAGCCTGATTTTTCCAAAAATCCACATTCAAATCAAAATAGCAGACTTCCTGTTGGTCATAGCTAATGGGTGTAAATTAGAAAGTTGTCCGGCTTGATGAGAACAATATATGTCCTGAGTTTGGTGTCTGTAAAACTAACCCCCCCCCACTTTTGACAAAAAGTGGCGCTGTAGAGTGCCTCCTCCACGCCCATTTATGAACCTTTGCCAGTGTCTAACTATCATTAATACTGATGTGTGTGTTGAGTTTCATGAAAATCTAAGCTTATTAAGTAGCCCAAAAACACAGAAAACAAATGTTAAAGTTTGTCCCTTGGCAATTTTGCATCCCCAATGTCTTGAGATGATGTTGACCGAGTTTGGTGGCAATCCGAAAAAAAAAAACCCTAGTAGGAGTATCGCAAATTCCAGAGCATGTGTTTTTCACAAAACCTTGAATAGCTGACTTCCTGTTAGGCGAAGCACGGACTGTGAGCACGGAAATTGTTTGGCCCGATGAGGTCTATATGCATATGGATTTTGGTAACTGTAGGTCAAACGGTGTGCGCTACAGAGCCCCTCAAAAGTCGCCTTTTTTAAGGTTAAGGTTAAGGTTGGTGGCACTATGTCTATAACTGAATATTGGCATGTAGATGTCTTCAGGTCAGCGCTTTTGTCAAACATATGAAGTTTGGTGCAGATTGAACATGGCATGCTTGCGTTAGTGTAAGACATGACATATCCTGCTGCCAACAGGTGGCGCTATTATTATAATGGAATATTGGCCTTTAGATGTGTTCAGTCCAGGACTCTTATTGAACGTGAAGTTTGGGGGAGATCGGACATTGTGTTGCTAAATTACAACAGCTTCCTCTTTCATGGCATTATTAGCATGCATTAACACTTAGTAAGTGTTTCTAGCATGTTTAGCACAATATGGCATATTTTGCTGTGCTTTTAATAGTCCATCACAGTGTTAAACATGTCACTTCTGGTTGCCAGCAGGTGGCGCTATAACTGAATATGAGCATGTAGATATCTTCAGGCCAGCACTCTTATCAAACGTGAAGTTTGGGACAGATTGGACACTGTTTGCATGAATTGCAACAACTTCCTGTTTCATGGCTTTAACACGATGCTTTAGCACTTACTACGTGTTGCTAGCATATTTGAGCATGTTTTTACCAAGTTTAGCACTCAATGGTTTATTTTAGTGTGTTGCTAATAGTGTATCACAGTGTTAAACATGTCACTTCCCGTTGACAGTAGGTGGTGCTATGACAATAACTGAATATTGGCATGTAAATGTGTTCAGGCCAGGAGTCTTATCAAACCTGTTAAGTTTGGGGCTGATTGGACATTGCATGCCTAAGTTACAGTAACTTCCTGTTTCATTGCATTAATAACATGCTTTAACACTTAGCTAAGTGTTGCTAACACGTTTTAGTATGTTTCTAGCATGTTGCTACCCTATTTAACACTTGTTGATACTTTTTAAAATGTTGCTAGGCATCCATAACAGTATTAAACGTCACTTCCTGTTGCCAGCAGGTGGCGCTATGACTAGAACTGAATACGGGCATGGGCATGGGCATGTGTTCAGAACAGGGCTCTTATCAAACATGTTAAGTTTGGGGCAGATTGGACATTGTATGCCTGAGTTACAGTAACTTCCTGTTTCATTGTATTATTAGCATGCTTTAGCTTATTAGCTAAGTGTTGCTAGCATGCTTTACTATGTTTGTAGCATGTTGAATATTAAGTTTGGGGCAGATTGGACATTGTATGCATGAGTTACAGCAATTTCCTTTTTCTTTGTATTAATATCATGCTTTAGCTCTTAGCGCAGTGTTGCTAGCATGTTTTAGCATGATTTTAGCATGTTGCTAGCCTATTTAAAACTTGCTAACGCTTTTTAATATGTTGCTAGGAGTCCGTAACAGTTTTAAACATGTCACTTTCTGTTGTCAGCAGGTGGCGCTATGACTATAACTGAATATGGGCACTGACATGTGTTCAGGACATGAATCTTATCAAACGTGTGAAGTTTGAGGCAGATCGGACATTGTTTGCCTGAGTTACAGCAACTTCCTTTTTCATGGCGAAACATCAAAATTTGTCAGGCCGCCAGGGACAAGCCCCTCGACGAAAACTCTAGATCGTCGCAATTTTGCATCCCAAAGGCTTTATGATAACACTCACCAAATTGGAAGATGATTGGATTAAAACTGTAGGAAGAGTTCGTTAAAGTACATGGCCTGAAAATGGCAAAAACTGCACAAAAATCATACAGGAAATTCAATATAACGGACGTCCTGTTGGGTTTCGGATGTTGTGCCAGGAGACTTTTTTGTAGGTATTGGTGTGTTACATGTGTGTACCGAGTTTCGTACATGTACGTGAAACATAGCTCGAGGCGCACTCCTTTGAAATTTTATAGGTGGCGCTATTGAGCCATTTTGCCACACCCACTTCTGAAAACCATATCAGATGTAATTTTTCACCAGGTCTGACGCGTGAGCAAGTGCTCGGGCCCTAATAATAATAATAATAATAATAATAATAATTAAAGCTGCAAGCAGCGATGAAAGGGCCCTCGACACCCGGCCTCACCGCTGATCGTTGGCGAATGGTGGGCACAATGGTTTTCACATAGTAAATTTAGGAGAAATATGTCAAAGTCATTTAGATGTGCCAAACTTCCTGCTGCCAGCTGGTGGCACTATGCATGTAACTGAATATTGGCATGTGGATGTCTTCAGGTCAGCGCTTTTGTCAAACATATGAAGTTTGGTGTAGATTAAACATGGCATGCTTGAGTTAGTGTAAGACATGACATATCCTGCTGCCAACAGGTGGCGCTATGAATATAACTGTCTTCAGGTCAGGACTCTTACCAAGCATGTGAAGTTTAACCGCTCGCAATTGGTTGAAGGAAAACAATAGGGCCTTCGCCCTTTTAGGGCTTGGGCCCTAATAATCCTTGGGGGATCAATAGGGCCTTCGCCCTTTTAGGGCTCGGGCCCTCAAAATCCTTAGAAAATCTGAAATTTGAATCTGTTATTTGAACAATTACACCTTCTTGAGCCGTTAATGTCAAAAGCCTACATAAAAGTAACCTATATCAATTTTTTTTTCCAGTACATCGATAAAATTTACATAAAATGGCTCTGTAACATCTTGTAAGTTCCACAAGATCCCAGCATAAATGCTCTCTATAAAATCTTTGTTATTTAGGCTAAGCATTAACATTCACAAACCACTGTCATTCCTAACAGAAAAGCAAGCATCGGCTGCTGCATGCATGGCAGAATGCGGGCCAACTAAGCTCCCTTAAAGCTGACATCTCAGTTCATCGCAATCTCATAAAGCTCTGTTATAACACATTGAATATATGGACAGTGGTGTCACTGGTGTCACCTTCCTTATGGGTAACAACAGTAAAGATCAGTATATTAGCTTAAACTTAAAATCTGGTTGTGTCAACTTTAGCACCAATAACTGCAACCAAATGCTTCTGATAACTGGAGATCAATCTTTTACAGCACTGTGTTGGAATTATGGCCCACTTTTCTTTGTGAAACTGCTTTAGTTCAGGGGTTTTGAGTATGAACTCTTTGAAGTCACTCTGACTTGGCCACTCCAAAACTTTAGTTTAGCTTTATTTGAGACATTCAGAGGTGGACTACCTCCTCTGCACACAAGCACAGTGCCAACACCATGCTTGACCACAGGTATGATATTCGTTTTGTGGAATTCAGTGTTTCTTTTACACCAGCAGTGTTGCCAACCTTTTTCAATGGAAAGTAGCTAAACCCCATTTGAAAAGTCGTCAAATGTCGCTAAATGACGTCATACGCTCATCAGCATATTAGCTACGTCGTATTGTCTTGCGTCTCTGTGCTCACATACTGCTATTTAATGCAGCCAAATTCAATAAAACTGTTTTCATTTATATATTTCATAGATATATTGATATATTTTACGGTTTCTTTTGTCAGACAACGGGGTAAATATGAAATAGTGACTGAAACGCAGCCCATTAGGACTACATAACCAGCTCTCGAAGATATTTATCTACACTAAAATCGTGATTCATAATCACGACATTGTCTAATGAAATAAAATACACATACGATTAAGACAATGGCTGTGCTGTGATTTCGGCTATACTTGCATGTAAAATAGAGTTAGAAGCAACAGAATATCTTCTTTTATCTGAAAGTGCTGCTTCTCTGCCGCACACTGAACAGAGCAGACGCAGATAGAGAGAGAGGGAGAGCGCGCGCGCTGGGAAAGCACAACTTTGCGCTCGCGCGGCAGTACCAGAGTGTCTCATAAACTAAATAAGGTTTGTCCAAGAAGTCGCTAGATTTGTCGCTAGGCGCTTTTTTCGAAAAAAAGTCGCCAGGGGGGTCTGAAAAGTCGCTAAATCTAGCGACAAAGTCGCCAAGTTGGCAACACTGTACACCAGATGAGAGTACATTTACTTAGAGTACATAGATTTGTGAATTAGTAACTACGGGGGGTTACTAATAAATAAATAAAATAAAGCTGTTCTGTGTTTACTCAGGTTGCTTCTAAAATCTGTATTATGTTAATTTTGTTTTCATTCCTGGAACAATTTAGTATAAGAGTGACACTTTTTTTTTAATCTATAAAATAATTGCTTTCTATAAAATAGCAGTCTAAATAACTAATGTAATATATTTATTCTGCAGCCATTAAGCAAGGTTTCATGTCAAAGATCCTTCAGAAGTCATTTTAATTTGATGCTTTTTATTCTAATTTGATGCAATAAACATTTCTATGTATTAGGGCTGTCAGTCGATTACAATTTTTAATCTAACAATTACACAATGTTTCAATTAATTAACTGTCATGAATCTGGTCGGTGACGCCCTGTCATATCACACCGACTGTTGCATTGACTACTACTCCCATCATCCATGGCGCTGATTGCGTCAACACCTGTGGCCAATCAGGTGCCTATATAAGCCCCGGACTTTCCCCCTGTTACTCACTGAGTATTGTGGTTAGTATTATAGTTTATTGTATTGTTGTTTTGCCTAGTTCCCTAGTCCCCAAGTTCCCTGTGTTTAGTTTTCTCGCCTGGCCATCTCGTCTCGTCTGTCTCGCTGCCTGCCCTTTGGACTGCTCGCTCATTTTATGGATTATTCCCTCGCCTTTCCCACCTCGGATTACGTTCGCCCCGGATCGACCAACGCCTGCCTCTCTGACTATTTTTGTGTCTCGCTCCATACATGCCTATTTGCTGTTGTTCTGACCCTGCCTGTTCGACCATGTCTCTGTCTCGTCCTATGAATAAAAGCTTGCATTTGGATCCGCTCGCTTCTTGTCTCTCTCCCCATGTTACAGAATATAGGTATGGACACAATCCGGATTTTATTCAGACTTAAACAAGGACCACGTACACTAGAACAGCACATCCGTGAATTCCTGGCCATTTCAAATCATTCAGATCTCCCGGACTGTATATTATTTGAAATATTCTGCGATGGTTTAAATGAACTGTTAAAAGCGAGACTGAGACGCGAGGGTCTGCGTTCGTCTCTGGCTGTGTTTTTGGACTATGCTTTGTTGTGTGTGGGCTCATCTTTTACTGTGGGTGTCGCGGATGAGGAACGTGACATCGCGGTAACGCCGGCCGTGCAACCCGCCCGTGTATTGGTGGCTACAACAGACCCCGTTCACAAGATGGTGGCTGCGCCAGAGCGCATTCACATAATGGCGGCTACAGTGGACCCCGTTCGCAAGATGGCGGCCATGCTGGAGCGCACTCATGTAATGGCGGCGACGGCGGAGCCCGTTCACAAAATGGCGATGAAAACGGAGCTCCGTCACATCACAGCTGCTACCCCTGAGCCAAGCAAAGCTGTGTTTCCCAAGTCAAGTCAAGTTGCAGCTGTGTTTCCCGAGTCAAGCCAAGTTGAAGCTGTGTTTCCAGAGTCAAGTCAAATTGCAGCTGTGTTTCCCGAGTCAAGTCAAGTTGCAGCTGTGTTTCCCAAGTCAAGCCAAGTTACAGCTGTGTTTCCTGAGCCAAGTCAAGCCAGAGCTGCCGTTCCTGTGTCAAGTCAAGCTACAGCTGTTGTTCCAGTGTCAAGTCAAGTTACAGCTGTGTTTCCCAGGTCAAGTCAAGTTAAAGCTGTGTTTCCTGTGTCGAGTCAAGTCAGAGCTGTCGTTCCTGAGTCAAGCAAAGTCAAAGCTGTTGTTCCTGATTCAAGCAACGTCAAAGCTGCTGTTCCTGAACCAAGTAAAGTCAAAATTGTGGTTCCCGTGTGAAGTCAAGTCACTGCTGATTTCCACGAGTCAATTCAGGTCACCACTGGTCTTCACGAGCCAAGTCAAGTCACAGCTGATCTCCATGAACCAAGTCAAGTCACAGTCGATCTTCACGAACCAAGTCAAGTTATCGCTGGTCTTCACGTGTCAAGTCAAGTCACTGCAGATCTCCTCAAGCCAAGTCAAGTCACTACTGATCTTCACAAGACAGATCAAGCCACAGCTGGTCTCCACGAACCAGGTCAAGTCACAGCCGATCTCCATGAACCAGGTCAGGCCACTGCTGATCTCCATGAGCATAGTCAAGTCACAGTTGATCTTCATGAGCCAAGTCACGTCCCGACTGGTCTTCCAGAGTCAAGTCACGTCCCGACTGGTCTTCCAGAGTCAAGTCACGTCTCGTCTGACCGCCCAGAGTCAAGTCACATCTCCTCTGTCTGTTCAGAGTCTCGTTACGTCACGTCTGATCATCCAGAGTCAAGTCAAGTCTCGTCCGACCTTCCAGAGCCTCGTCACGTCATGTCTGCCAGTGTGATGGCAGTCACTATTCTGAGTATATGGGCCGCACACTACGCTCCAGAGGTCTTGTTGGTTCACAAGTCTGCTCCAGAGGTCTCGTCTGATCACGAGTCTGCTCGAGAGGTCTCATCTGATCACAAGTCTGCCCCAGAGGCCTCGTCTGTTCACAAGTCTGCTCCAGAGGTCCCGTCTGATCACAAGTCTGCTCCAAAGACCTCGTCTGTCCACAAATCTGCTTCAGAGGTCTCGTCTGATCACAAGTCTGTCCCAGAGGTCTCGCCTGTTCACAAGTCTGTTCCAGAGGTCTTGTCTGCCCACGAGTCGGCTCCAGAGGCCTCTCCTGTCGGTGTCTCCTGTCTCCTGCCTCCAGAGGTGTCAGTTTTTGCTGTAGAACCTCCTAAGGAGGCGGCGTTCATCCATGAACTCTCTGCTTCTCTCCTTGTTCTGTCTGCCTCCTCTATCCCTGCTCTCCCCAGGTCCCAGTCCATGACGCGGGTGCCTGCTCTGCCCTGGAGGGCCCCTGCGCCTCCTGCTTCACCCTGGAGGGTCCCTGCGCCTTCTGCTCTGCCCTGGAGGGCTCGTGTGCGCCTCCAGCTCCGCTTGCTCTGCCCTGGTGGGCTCCAGCTCCGCCTGCTCCGCCATGGTGGGCTCCTGCCCTGCCGGTCCTGCCTCAGTCACCTGACCCCCCAACCCTCGCCCTGTCTCGTCCTCGCCCCACTGCTCCCCTGGACTGTTGGTGGGTTGGAGCGTCTGGAAGCCGCTCTTTAGGGGGGGGCTCTGTCATGAATCTGGTCGGTGACCTTCGGTCTGCTCACCACCAGATGTCGCTCTTGCCCTGTCATATCACACAGACTGTTGCATTGCACCCTAGACTACTACTCCCATCATCCATGGCGCTGATTGCGTCAACACCTGTGGCCAATCAGGCCCCCTATATAAGCCTCGGACTTTCCCCCTGTTACTCACTGAGTATTGTGGTTAGTATTATAGTTTATTGTATTGTTGTTTCACCTAGTTCCCTAGTTTCCGAGTTCCCTGTGTTCAGCTTTCTCGCCTGGCCATCTCGTCTCGTCTGTCTCGCCGCCTGCCTTTTGGACTGCTCGCTCATTTTATGGATTATTCCCTCCCCTTGTTCCCCTCGGATTACGTTCTCCCCCGGATCGACCAACGCCTGCCTCTCGGACTATTCTTGTGTCTTGCTCCATATATGCCTGTTTGCTGTTGTTCTGACCCTGCCTGTTCGACCATGTCTCTGTCTCGTCCTATGAATAAAAGCTTGCATTTGGATCCGCTCCCCTCTCGTCTCTCTCCCCACGTTACATTAACCTAATTAAATCGCAAATTAATCGCACATCAAATTTGACTGATAAATTACTTCCAAAAGAAGTATTGGAAGGTATGTCAGTGCAGTGAGGACCGTGAAATATTATTGAAAATAGTGATAGCATGCACTTTCTGTCACGCTACGGTGGATAAATTTACAAAAAAGATGCAGATTTAAAGTAAACAGTATTAAATTAATCCAAATGAGGGCAAACACAAGGCAGACAGGCAGGAATCACACGTATGGACGTAGTAGATCGGACGAGAGAACAGAGGACTGAACCAGGCCCGGCTCCACAAGGGGGCCAAGGTGGGCCTGGCCCACCCAATCAGAAGCCTGGCCCATCCTGGCCCCACACTACATAGCCTAACAGCCAAAAGCAAAATTGGAGCGATATTCAGTTGAGCTACATTTTAATTTGTCCTTTTTTTTTTCTTCTTAACGCTCGCACCCCGAAACATTTTAATATTGTATATAGTTTTCGCACTATCAATTTGCAGGGTATTGACATCGCTTTTACGTGATTAATGCACACTCTGTGCAAAGGATGTTTGTCATTGAGCACAAGATTGAGCAGCAAATCCTCCAGCATGGTCTGTCAGTCATCTCTCCTTACCCTTTTTTTTTTTTTTTTTAATCATTTTTTTCAATGAGCGATTTAGATTTTTAGCCCCCTTAACCTACCCCAAACCTAAACCTACAAATTTTAGAACTAATATAAAAGGATATAAAACCTAACTGACCAAAATATGTCACTAATCCCACTCCTACCTCTAAACCTAACCATAACTCTCTGTACAGTAATAAAGAAAAACAGGATAGACATATAAGTGCAATCACAATCATTTATTAATTGCAAAAATGTGAAAAGCAGTACCAAAAGCAGTCCAAATGATGTTGCATTGCAGCTGCAGTCCTCTCTGGCTGAATACAGTATGTTTTGTGTGGAGCAGAATTTACATTGTTAATCACTAAAAATATTATCCAGATTATTTCCCTATTCATTCTGTGAAGGCACACACGCGCATCATTTAAACACACCTCACCAGAAACACTGCATGTTGTAATCTGTGACCAGTTCAGGTGAGAGCAACAATGCATTCGATTTTCCTGCTGTAAAACATGTCGTTTCTTGATGCGGCACTATTTGAGTTTGTAAGATGCACTTCAGCGCGGGTTTATTGCTGTTGCCTACGGTCGCTGGACTCGCTGCTTGGGATGGAGATGAAGATCGCCAGATAAAGGCTTGAATTTGGGTCTGTTCCTTAGTCGTATGGATTCTGAAGATGTGGAATACATCGCACAAATAAAAATCACTTAATTTTGTAATTAAGTTGTTTTCTGATATATTGTATGGTTCTGTTGTTAGTCACAGCATGTCATTTCTATTTTTGATTAATATATTTATCTATCATTTTGCTTGTAAGTAATACTTGTTTTAAAGTGTTTACTTTCCTTCAGTAAGCTTGAGAATGTTTTACTTACATTAGTTTATTAGTTTTTGCTGTATTGAAATGATTATTATTTTTTAAACATGGTTGCAGTTTACAGCTTCAAAGAAAAATATTTTTTCTAACATCTTTGTGACAATAGTTTTTTTTAGGTCCAAAACCACCTTGGGTGTGCATGATTTTCTAATAATTCAATGGCCTGTCATCAATTATTCCTTACATAATGTAGTTTATTGTAATTAATGTAACTATAAATACATTCACAAATAAAAAAGGTGTGACTTGGCTTGTAAAGTGGTTGTCCCTTTTTTTTAAGGTCTAATCATTTGTCATATACAACCCAAAACAAACACTGCCACAATCAGAGATAAGAGGTGCATTTTCTGCTCTTAATGTCCCATTCACCAAGATACCACCCTTGAAATGATACAGTTCCTATACTGATGAATAAAGTCAAGTCCCACCCTATAACTTTTCATATTCTAAAACCTGTTTCATTCTGAAATGTGTCACAATACATAAGTCAGCCTTAACTTCTGTTACATGATTTTTAAGTTTGCTAAGCAGAGCAGGACACCAATTATGAGATGGCGTGAAATCAAAAATCAAAATGGCAAGATCCAATAGAGCAGTGTTTCTCAACCCTGGTCCTGGTCCTGGTCCTGGTCCTGGTCCTGGTCCTGGTCCTGGGCGCCCCCCCATACAAAATGTGCAGACATACAAAATGTGCAGTGTTGGGGGTCACCCAGGACCAGGGTTGAGAAACACTGCAATAGAGGTTTGCTTCTCTTACATTTCAATTGACATTGTTTTTCTATTTGTAAAGGTTCAAAACAGGGGTGGCCAACTTGGTCCTGGTCCTTGGTTTAGCTCCAACTTGCCTCAACACACCTGCCAGGGGGTTTCTAGTATGCCTAAGAGCTTGATTAGCTGGTTCAGGTGTGTCTAAGCTAAAATCTGTAGGACACCAGCCGTCTGGGACTGAGTTTGGGTTAAAACAATGTTAAGATACTGACAAACAGTGCTGTTTCCTTGGACTCGGACTCGGCCCTTTGGGACTCGGACTTGAGTCCGACTCGCCCATTTTGGACTCTGACTTGTCTCGGACTCGATTGGTTAAAGACTCGGACTCGACTTAGGTGGACTTGAACCCAACACTACCGGACGCTCTCCAGACACCGGACAATCGCCTCCCTCCAGTTCAGTTCTGTAGTGTTTGGGAGGTCAACGGGGTGATGGCAGTTTGCCCCCGATCTTAATCAGGGAAGCGTCTCATCATCAAAGGCGGTTGTGATGGCGAAACAACTGAAGTCTCTCGCGAAATCCTCAATTTCCTGGCTCCTCCGAGCCAGAACCATGAGTCTCGCGGCAAGCTCCATTCAAAGAAAAAAACAAAAGAAAAACTTTGTAAACAAAAATCAAACACGCCACGTAATTTCACTTTATGTGTTCGGTCTTCTGTCATGATATGGTGGATAAATGCACAAAGAAGATGCAGATTTAAAGTAAACAGTCTTTAATTAATCCACACAAGGGCAAACAGAAGACAGACAGGCAGGAATCACACGTATGGACATAGTAGACCGGACGAGGGAACACAGGACTGAACACAGCTTGAATAATAGGCTGTGTTTAAGTAAAGTGAATATGGTAATTTTGTTTTTGCAGTTGTTTAATCATTAATCATACTGATTTCATCTAAGGCTGAGTTGTAAGTAGTTGATGTGTTTATGCTCACCTCACTAATCACTAATGTTTAGTCATCACTTGTAGAGTGAATCTACTTTATTTTACTAACACTGCTTTGGTGTTAATTTTACTCTATATAGATCAGGACCATGTGAAAACTGAGCAGTGTTTGTTTAACACTGGGGATTTTAATGTGTAAACATGTAACCAGCCATGTGTTTTTCTTTATTAAATAATTTCTCAAAATTAATTTGGAAAATTGGCTTGGTCTTTAACTACAAACACAAACCAATTTCAAAAGAAATGTTGCAACACATACGGGTACACAACTTTTGTTGTGGTCTTGCTGGGATCATACCAGCACCCAAAAGACAACAACTGATACCACAAACATACCTTATGCTGGTCCACCAGCTCACCTGTCTTATCGTGTCGGGGACCAGTAAACCAGCAACCAGCATCCCATGCTGGGATCCAGCAAACCAGCATCCCATGCTGGTGTCCAGCAAACCAGCAACCCATGCTGGTCCCAGCATGCAAAACATACCTTATACTGGTGACCAGCAATGCTGGATTTTTCAGCAGGGTAGTTGGGAACACTTAATTCTTGGCAGTGCGATTGACATGATTGCACAGACACTATATGTGACCCTGGACTACAAAACAAGTCTTAAGTAGCACTGGTATATTTGTAGCAATAGCCAACAGCACAATGCATGGGTCAAAATTATCATTTTTTCTTTTATGCCAAAAATCATTAGGATATTAAGTAAAAATCATATTCCATGAAGATATTTTGTAAATTTCCTACCGTAAATATATCAAAACTCAATTTTGTTTAGTAATATGCATAGCTAAGAACTTCAACTTTAAAGGCGATTTTTCTCAATATTTAGATTATTTTTTTGCACCTTCAGATTCTAGATTTTTAAATAGTTGTATCTCGGCCAAATATGGTCCTATCCTAACAAACCATGCATCAGTGAAAAACTTAATTCAGCTTTCAGCTGATGTATAAATCTCAAGTTCAAAAAATTGACCTTTATGACTGGTTTTGCGGTCCAAGGTCACATATTGGAAGAGAACTGAATCAACAATGAACATCCTTTTAGAGTTGCTTTGCAGCAGAATTATTGACACAACATTTTTCTGTTTAACACTGTAAAGGTGCTTTGACACAATTCATATTGGATAAAGTGATATATAAATAAAGGTGACTTGACTTAACTTGACAATAATTAACTCACCACCACTCGTGTCATATTGTCAGGGAGCATGTCAATGGACAGCCTGTTGGTCGGCTCTTGCTCAGTTCTGTTCTGAGTGCGTCTGCTGGAATCTTGCTGGTCTCTTCTTATTCTCTGGATGTCTGATGGACCTCCATCAGCCTTCGCTGACTCCCCATGATTTATACCTGACGTAAAAAACAAAAGAAAACTGCATCTTATCTTGGTTATCTTAACATTTGTTGTCTGCACACTGAGTAAAGCATCAGATGAACAATCTAAATGCATGTTTTTGATCTTGTGAACAATTCATACATGCAACACTTCCATCAAATAACTAGTCTACATCCAAATCCACTTTTTCAAAAATCCATTAACTAAATGAAGCTTCACTACACTGAAGTTACCCCCCTAGGAAATGTAGCAAGCTAAGCTACAGCAATATGGCAAAAGTAGTTTACTAGGGGAGTGCGGGGCACAACCTAACAATTTTTGACTTTCTCAGTTTGTGTAAATTCACGTGGAGTTCAGAGTATATTTCTTTTATCCACATTAATTTCACACTTGTCTAGTACAAATATGTCACTTTGTTTCATAATTACAGTGTATACCTCTTTTGTTATTTACCTCAAATTAATGGAAGTGAAAAGGCACAACATGCCCCGTAGGTGGGGTACATTGTAATGTGAGGGGCACGTTGTAACATGGCCAAATGACCAAATTTTCTCTGATCTAATAAAAAATAATACACAAGACAAACTCTTTCATTAACTCTTTCAAATAAAATAATGGCACTTTTTTTAAATTTTATTTATTTATTAATTTTTTTTTTTATTAAAAATAATCCAATTTCGGAGTTTGACAATGGACACATTGCAATCATGCTTGGGACGGCCCTGATCACAACACACAGCTATACAGTATAGTTTAAAACAATGTGAACAAATGAAGAAACACATTCAGATATTCAGAAAAAAAAATTACAGAGACACTGTCACGGACGGTTGTGTGAGGCAAGGGAGAATGCAGGAGTCACAAACTTCACTTTAACAGTCTTTAATAAAGAAAACGCAGAAGAAATACAACTTGGGAACACTCACAAATGACTAGTATAGTAGTAAACCGGACAACAACTAAGGAACAGACAGGAAATATTACAGTCATGGCCAAAAATATCGGCACCATTGCAATTTCTCCCAGAAAATTGTTCCAATTGCAAATGTTTTGATATTCACATGCTTATTGTTTTTGTTTACATTGCAACAACACAAAAAACAGAAGAAAAGCCCAGATTAACCCTGATTAACTTTTAACTGCAGACACAAGGTACAACGGTGTCAGCTCGCACTATCCGTCGCCGTCTGAATGAAAAGAGATGCTATGGTAGGAGACCGAGGAGGACACCACTGCAAACAAAAAAAAAAAAAAAAAAGACTGAGTTTGCCAAAACTTATGTGACAAAACCACAATCTTTCTGGGAGAATATACTGTAGACAGATGAGATAAAATTCTGTCTTCTCGGTTTTTTCACAGGTATAAATATATTTAATCAAAATAGTCATTTCATTGTACTTGTGTAAATTGAAATGTGTAATACAAAGAGTTTAAGTGAGTTTTGAAGTGAATCTATTTTACAAGAGGAGTTTTAATTAACTGAGGATTATAAAAAAAACAGCTGAAGAGTGAGTTTAATCATGTTTCATGCATGATTTATGTTGATTGCCTTTCGAAAAATGTTTTATCAGACAAATATTGGGTCTGTGTCATGTTATATTGTTTAAAAGTGTTTTGGAATTACGTTTCTCCGTGTTTATTTGTGTATTGCATTTTTGACACTCTTTTTGCACTCACTGTAAACTAAATCTGATCATTTTTATAAATCTATCTAAGATTATATATTTTTTTACACAAGTATACATTATATTATACCTAAAGGTATATTTTGCATACACTTATCAAATGTTTCCATGGATTTGTTGTTTGTATGACTGTATTTCACAAAATGTACTTTGAGTGTTGTTGAGTTTTGAAAGGTTGAATTTATTTCAGAATTGAAAGAATTTAAAGAGAAATTATTGCAGTAATGAACTTACTGCCACTGTGGAAGGATGTAATTTCTGTCTTTGCGTGTTTTTCACAGTTTATTCCTCGATCCACAGTGCATAACGCCTGTGTATCATTTGCTGCTGGTCCAGATATCCCCTAGGTTGGAGGCCGGTAACAACTGGTGGCTCATTGTCCGGGATCCAGCACATGTCGCCTGTGACAGAACAACTGTCACAGGTGATGCATCAAGATGACTACCTTAAGCCAACGTCGGGTGCTGGTTTTCAAGAGATATCAAAACCTGCATCAGAGATTTGACCACCATGTAGCTTAAATATGCAATAAATTTCATGATTGCCTCTACTATGCCCCCACGTTCACAGTTATTCACGGATAACAACCCCCCTAACCTATATCCTGAGTACTGCCAAGTTGAGTGCTGTTGGGCATCGTTGGTTGGGTGCATTAGCTGACATTCACTTCACCATAAAATACAGGCCAGGCAAAACCAACACAGATGCCGGCACCCTATCATGGTTTCCAGTGAAGCTTCAGGACCACATCAGAGAATACTCTGAGGATCTACCTCCAGATGTTATTTCTGCCATATGGCAGGGAGATAAAGCCAAGGAAGAAAAAGAAGTACCATGAGTTACTGAAGTACCCTTCAGCTGGGTTATCGTTGTGATGATCTTCCTGCCAGCACACTCATGTTTCCTACAGAAGACATTTGATCTGCCCAAATAGAAGATGCTTCCATCTGTGAGGTAATTACATTGGAAGAGAGAGGATGGAACCCCAGTGACAAAGACAAGAGACACATGGGATCAACCACACGATGATACATGGAACAAACTTAGACTTTATAAGGGAATCTTATACAGACAGACAGGACAACACAGACAACTGGTTCTCCCTAACTCTCTGAAGTCTCTTGTGCTCAAACACCTTCATGATGGCATGGGGCATGTTAGGGCTGACAAAGTCATCCACCTGGCAAGGCAAAGGTTTTATTGGCCTTTCATGCAGCACGACAGAAGATTACATCATCTGTCAATGCCCATGTATCAAGCAAAAGCAACCCACTGCTCCTAAAAAAAGGCACCAATGGGCTCAATCACAACTAATGACCCATTTGAGCTTCTGTCCGTCAACTCTCCCCAACTTGAACTAAGTAAGGGAGTCTATGAGTATATCTTAGTTCTCATCGATCACTTCACTCGCTTTGCCCAGGCCTACCCAACCCAGAACAAATCAGGCAAAACAGCCACTGAAAGGATTTTCTATGATCTTATACCATGCTTTGGGTATCCACAAAAGCTTCATCATGTTCAGCGCTGAGTTCGAGAATAACTTGTTCCAACAACTTCAGCAACTGGCTGGCATTACTCATTCTCGAACAACCCCCCTATCACCCACAGTGAAACCCCGCTGACCGTCTGAATCAAACACTGCTTCAAATGTTCCAAAAGTTGTCAGAGGAAAAGAAATCTGAGTGGAAACACCACTTACCACACATAGTCCATGCATATAATTGTTCGAGGCACAAAGCCACGGGCTATTCACCATTTTTTTTTCTCTATGGAAGGGCCCAACGTTTACCCATTGATTTGCTCTTTAACCTCGAGCCTGAGCCACAGACTGGGACCCATCAGGAATACGTGCAGAAGTGGGCTTCTCAGATGCACGAGGCATATAAGATCGCCTCTGAAAACAGTAAGAATTGCTCTGCAAAAGGGAAAAAATACTATGATAATGGTGTCAGAAAAATTGTGCTTCAGCCATGCGATCGCGTGCTTGTCCGCAGCCTGTCCAAGAGAGACAGGCCTGGTAAACTTCGCCCTTACTGGGAGAACAAAGTTCATGATGTTGTTGAGAGGATAGGAGACGGTCCTGTATATTGAATTCAAGCAGAAACTGGTGACCGCACACTCTATGTACTGCACCGTAATCTCCTTTTGCCCATGATGGTCAAGACAATCAGACACGGAAACAACAAAGACAGAAACGACACCACATGAACAGCCAGACTCAAAGATCTGATGCCTTATAGAAAGAAGCCAGTCATTCCAGGGACGAGAAAGAATATGCATGTAATCCCAGTACCAATACCAATATATGAAAGAAAGAAAGTAATTCTAAAACAGTCCCAGAGTGAGCCACACAGTCATCTTCAAGTAGCGACCCCAGAGTTTCATCTAGTATGCCACAGAGTAGAGCCAGATAACCTTGAGACATATGAGCAGCACCCCCAGTTTGTCACACCAGAACCAGCACAAGCACCGGCTGACCTGTTGCCATCTGTGGAACTGCAGAAACATTTGGATGAATGCCTAGTAAGAAGTAATAAAGATACTGACCTCGGAGCACAGCATGTTGCACAGCCAATGAGTGAGGAAGTCATCATCCTGCGCAGGTCTACCCGTTCAGTGAAGCCAAAGGAGGTGTTTAAGTACAATCAGATGGGCCAATCTACAAACAAGGCTTGGAGACCAGGAGTCAACGCAATGCATCCCTGTGTTCTGTACCCAGTCCAGACTTACCCCGTACTACCTGACATACACCACTTCTCAGTGCCAGCACTATGGGCATTCTAAAAAAAACCAAAACAACAACAAAAAAAAAAAAAGTAAAAATAAACAAAAAACAAGAGATAAAGTCGTGAAAGAATAGAAGACACATGACATTCTAAAACATACACATACGTACTATGAGCAACAACCTAATAGTTCACTTTCTGTGACAACTGTAGTTACCTAACTAGTTGGTTCTAGATGTGCAGAGACATCTCTAAAAGCAGGGGAGAGTGTAATGGGTTGAAAGAATGCCATTTATGATTTTACTTACAACAATGACATCCCCACACATTTATTGGCATGTACATGTTTTTTTTTTTTTTTTTTTTTTTTACAAAATGAGAACTTTTCTAATTAATGTAACGCTTTATCATTTTATCATTGTGGCATTACACTGCCATGCCAATAGATGGTGCATCAGGCGCCAAGACGCGAGAGATTAACCTCCTGCTGGTCGGCGGGCTCAGTAATAGATGGACTGCGGCTGTGGAAAGACAATTTCTGTCTTCTCGTGTGTTTCACAGGTATAAATATATTTCAAAAATAAAATATTCAAAATATGAATATATTTCAAAATATTCATTTCATTGTACTTGTGTAAATCAAAATGTGTAATACAAAGAGTTTTGAAGTGAATCTATTTTAAAAAGAAGTGTTTTAATTCACTGAGGATTACAAAAACAGCTGAAGAGTGAGTTTAATCATGTTTCATGCATGATTTATGTTGATTGTCTTATGAGTCTGTGTCATATTTTACATTGTTTAAGAGTATTTTGGAATTACGTTTCTCCATGTATGTTGTATTCTCGGTTCAGTCGCCATTTTTAGTGTTCAGCACGTGCGTTTTTTCAGTGTTAAATGGAGTTAAATGGAATAAGAGATAGAAGTTATATCAAATTAATATTTCAAGTGCAATGAAATCTCAAGTATTTCTCTTTTAAAATCTGGTCTTTAAGACTCTCTGGTAGCTTGATAATTGGTGTACTGCATTTTTGACACTCTTTTTGCACTTACTGTAAAATGAATATCCAAAATACTGATCATTTTTATAAATCTATGTAAGATTATATATACTTATATATTATAAGTATACATTATATTATACCTAAAGGTATATTTTGCATACACTTATCAAATGTTTGCACTGATTTGTTGTTTGTATAATTGTATTTCACAAAATGCACTTTGAGTGTTGTTGAGATTTGAAATGTTGAATTTATTTCAGAGTTGTAAGAATTTAAAGAGAAATTATTGCAGTAATAAACTGACTGACGTAATTTCGGTCTTCTCGTGTTTTTCACAGTTTATTCTTCGATCCGCTGTGCGTAACACCTGTGTATCATTTGCTGACGGTTCAGATATCCCCTAGGTCAGAGGCAGGTAACACATACAGTTCAGGGCGCCATGGTGGTGTAGGGAGCTTGGGGAGACGTGGTGGCCTTCTTGACAGGAGGACTCAGACGCGGCGACCTCCTTGGCCGGGGGCTCTGGCGTGGCGGCCATCTTGGCCGCAGGAATCTGGCATGGCGGCCTTCTCGGACGGGAACTCTGGCGTGGTGGCCATTTTGCTCGGTGACTGTGGCGTGGCAGCCATCTCCAAAAGGCTTGTTAGTGCCGTGGGTTTGGGAAAGCAGCGGCTGCTCAGAGGACGGTGTGCTTAGCTGCTCGAAGACTGGTGTGTTTGGCTGCTCGGACTTGGGTGCGGCAGCGAGCTTGTTCTGTCGCTGTGGCGGTACCCTAAATTACAAAAGTCTTTGTACCTTACCTACCCATAAATGGTACATATCAGTACCTGAAAGGGACATATTAGTACTTTCAAAGTACATATTTGTACCGTTTCACTTTTTTACCTTAGGGTACTGTCCCAGCGACAGAACTGTACCTTTTTTCCCTCTGCAGTCTGCCTTTAGTCATATTTTCACACAAAATGAAACCTACTCTGCATGTTGCACCTGCGTGAGACTTTTACAAATTTGCTTAAAGCTGAGCGGTATTTACTATGAGCTTTTCAAATCGCAATAATCAAATACAGGTTTAATGATCATTAATATAGGAAACTGGATAATTAAAGCAACCTCATGCCAGATATGTCAAGTCGACTGGTAGCTCACGAGCGAAGCAAATTGAAACTGCCAGTGCTGAGGCAAAGATGATGTTGGAAGGAGAATCAAAAGCTGCCAGTGCAGTACAATTCAAAACTCATAAACAAGGAATGTAATGAAAATGAAACAATGTATCACCAGTGAGAAATAATCAGCTCCTGCTCACTGCTATTGTTGAGGCTCCACCAGTCAGATGGCAAATAATTAATCTTGTCCTGCCAAAAATGATAAATGTAAATCCTGTGCAAAACTGGCCATTTTGTTGAAGTATGCAAATCCAAAGAAAAGACGGTCAATGAAATTGCTGTGCCAGAAGTAACTGAAACATAAATTCAGGAACACATCAACTACTTACAGCAAACATAAATTATTAAAATAAAAATCAACTATTTTTCTGCAACATAATTCAACAAAACAGGCAAAGTTTATATGCGCTGTAAAAATAACTGCACTAAATAATCAGAGCTGTGTTCTAGACCTACTTACTGATACAGGCTTGGCAGTGTCCATCCTTCCTGAATGTGTTTACAAGACAAAGTTCTGCAAATGCCCTCTCACTAAACTCAGATTGCAGTTAGTAACATTTTCAAAAGAAAAACTAACAGTCATTGGATGTCTGAAGGTGGATGTTTCCTGTCAGAGCACAACTGCATCAGTTGCACATTGTTGAAACAGGAACGCCCATTCTAGGAATGGACCTAGTGACAACACTGAATCTGCAGATCTCTGGTGGTCAGCTCTTGCCAGGAAACCAGCCTACTTGCACAATGGTCCAGTCTGCAGCGGAGACAGTTGTTGAATCATCTACTGACTCATCTACAGAAGATTACAGCTTCGCTACCAAGAACAACATGGAATCATCAAGAAAATTGACACTTCTGAATGGGTATCTTCTACAGTAGTCACCTAAACAAAAACAGGAGGTATACGGATATGTGTAGACCTGCAGGAGCCTAAAAAAGCGGCCGTGGTAGACAGCTACCCACTTCCACTGACTGCAGATTTTTTATCTTAAAATGAAGAGACAGTATCATTTGTCTATTGAGATATGGTGCATAAAATAATACTTTCATAGACAGACACTTAAATAGGCCCAGTTGTATGATTAAAAAGAGACATGACCATTGTAACATAACTGTATTCTCTACACAAGGCATTTCCAGTGGGCACCTTGGTATCAATTTGACGTCAAATATTAGTCATGGATGACTACGTTAAATACAGTTTGGATAGAAATTTCTTCCAGTGGTAACTGGGTGAAAATAAGAAATTAATCCCACACTGAAATTGGTTTAATGCAGTGTTTCTCATCTGGTGGGTTGCAGAGTTACAATGATATTATATATATATATATATATATATATATATATATATATATATATATATAGGTCTACTTTAAGCAGAGGGAGCAATATATATATATATATATATATATATATATTATATATTTTTAGTTATGATTACATTATTAATTATGTCTGGTAAAACGTTTCAAAACATCAAAAGAAATGTCTCCTGTTTCATAAGATCTGTACACAAATGAGCTGAAATCAGTTAAAAAGAGTACATTGCATAACAAATTCATTTAAAGATACAAAAAACAAAAATGCCTAATAGAAGCTTAATCATAAGCAGTTTCTTCAATAACAGGTGTTATGAGAAGAACTCTTTCAATGGGACAGTTAATAACAACTTGATAATGAAAGTTCAAAACTGATAACTGTTGTTTTTAAAGACTTATACTTATCTGGGAAGTCACATATGTCCAAATGTGCACATAGTAAAAGGTATATCAGTGTAGTGAGGACCATGAAATATCATTGAACATAGTGATAGTGTGCACTTTCAGAGTGCAACTGCTGAAATAGAATTAATTCAACCAAAGTCAATGGCCAAGTGCACAACTAAAAGGAACACTAATTACCATAATGGCAACAGACTTCAGTAACATTTGTACATGTACCATATGAAAGAAATAAATCCATACTGGTTTGCAGTAAGTGAATATGGTAATTTTCTCACTTTTTCTTGCAGTTGTTTAATCATCCTCTGGTGAGATATTGATTTCATCCAAGGATGTGTTGCTGTAAGTAGTTAATGTGTTTCTGCTCACCTCCTCACACTGTTCTGTTCTAGCTGTTCCTCTTATTCTCAGTGATTCTGCGTGTTAATCATAGGTGTCATCACTAATGCTCAGTTCCCTATCAAGAACAGTTCACTCGACATTGCGTCAGAAGCTGACGCATTTGGGGACTCCCTTCCTTCCTAACCTACCTGAAATTTTATTGCACAACGCCAGTGAAGTTGCAACTCTTCGCTGGCCAATGCCAGTCAAGACGGCGATTATGGGTGGGGCCTCTGCCACTATATAATGTGCTGTCTTGGCGGCATAAACTCAGAATCTTCCTCTTTCAAGCAATTTCCTACTCGAAGACAGCTGTGGAGAAGACGCAAGAAGACGGGTTTCCCTCTTGGCGTTCCAGCATGTCCAAAGTTTGCACGCTTTGTTCCGGACCTATCGAGGCTCTGGACACACACGAGTTCTGCATCCTATAGCCCTGGTGCTTCAGAGATTATCTCATTCGGCGCAGAGGAGGGCGATGATCTTGACAAGGCCATGTCGCTGACAGCGTCCGAAACACGTGCGTCCCACCCGTCGAGGAGTCCATCGCTGCTCATCTCTGCCCCTGCTACGCTGCCATCGAGACGTGCCGTCTGACTGCTCATTTTGCAGACAAGGTGTACGCCGCCTCGGGGGAGGCGGTCTCCGCGCTCCACACAATGGCAGTGCTCCAAGTTTTTCAGGCACAGCTCCTGAAATCCCTAGACGAGGATAAAGAGGATCCCGAGGCATTTATAGATCTGTGCGCGGCGACGGATTTCGCTTTAAAAGCCACTAAGACAGCCCAGGCGATCGGACAGAGCATGGGTTATATGGTGGTGCTCCACCGACATCTGTGGCTCACTCTGACTGAGCTCAAGGACGCGGACAGAAGGGCGCTGCTCAACGCCCCCGTATCTCCCTCCGGCCTCTTTGGTGATGCCGTGGAGACTATTGCAGAGTGCTTCTCTGAGGCACAGAAACGCTCCAGAGCAACGAGCCACTTCCTGCCACGCCGGGCTGCAGCACAGCCTCCACCACAAAGTAGATCTTTGTCTGCTTCGAACCGCCCTTCGAAGCACCCCCCCTCTGCTTTCGTTTCTTCGGCGCCAGACCTGGAACCTGCTGCTCGCATCAACCCAGCGTGGCAGAGGGCACCGAAGATCCGACATGGTCCTAAGAAGGGCGGCCGGCCTGGGGGCACGCCCCCTTCGGATCAGAAGCCTTGTTCCTGACGAGTTGGGTCGGAGGAGGAGAACGCTGAGCGGCGGGCCTGCTGCGAAGCGTACGAGATGTTTTCACGAGGTCCCCTTGGCAGTTGCAGGCGACTACGAGAATGTCTTTGTTGTGTCTGTTCAGAGTGTAAAAAAGTCTGTAACACTCTCACAAAAAGAGCTTTTTTTCTCCTCCTCCTATGATTTCGGTTGCTCGCACGCAGCCACCCCGGCTGAACACGGCGGTGTCACACACACATTCGGTAAGAGGCTCGTGTTCCCCGTTAATCGGCGATGCGCGACCCTCGCTGTCACACAGCGCTCCCGTTTGCCCAGTGAATTCACTGAACGCGTCCTCGACATACGGCAGCATTGCTCAGTCGGCGCCCCGTCCTCTGAGTCATTTCGCCAGCGCGTGGTGTTCAATTACGGGCATTTCGGAGCGGATATGGAACGTAATAGAGAACGGCTACACACTTCAGTTTCAGCGCAGACCACCCCGGTTCAATGGTATGGTCATGTCTACGGTTCCGGCGTCCAGCGCGCCGGTGCTGAGGCAAGAAGTTCTCAATCTCCTCGCAAAATGCGCGATAGAAGTTGTACCACCCAGCGAGAGAGAGAGCTGTTTCTACAGCCGCTACTTCGTCGTTCTGAAGAAAGGTGGAGGTCTCCGTCCGATCTTGGACTTGAGACCAATCAACCGTGCATTATACAAACGCGCTTTCAAAATGACAACGCTGGAACAGATTCTCGGGCAGATCCGACCTGGAGACTGGTTCTTTTCAGTGGACTTGAAGCCTCATACTTTCATATCCAGATCGCCCCCCGACACAGGCGCTTTCTGAGATTTGCATTCGAAGGCACAGCGTATCAATTCACGGTCATGCCCTTTGGTCTAGCCCTGGCGCCACGCACATTTACGAAGTATTTTGAACTATTTGGACGATTGGCTGATTTTGGCCCATTCAGAGGATGTGCTCAACAGCCACAAACACGTTCTGTTACGTCACCTGGAGAACCTGGGCCTCTGTGTGAACGTACAAAAGAGCGCGTTATGCCCCAGCCAGTCGATTACATATCTGGGGGGTGCATCTGGACTCGGTCTCGATGAGAGCGCGTCTGTGTCAGGAGCGTATTCGAGATTTAATGTCAGCTCTGGATACTTTCAGCCTGGGACGGCCTGTAGTGCTGAAAGAATATCAGAGGCTCTTGGGCCGGATGGCGGCAGCCGCTACGGTGTGCCACCTCGGTCTGCTCTATATGTGCCCCCTTCAGATATGGTTAAGAACGCACGTTCCAAAGAAGGCTTGGAGAATTGTGGTTACTCGCAAGTGCCTGAATGCGCTGGAGCCATGGTGGGAACCTGATCTGTACCACCGCGGTGTCCAGCTGGGTCTGGTCACATGGCGGAAAGTCGTCACAACAGACGTGTCGACGGTGGGCTGGGGAGCTCATTGCGACGGAGTACCAGCCTCAGGCCGCTGGACAGAGTCGGAGAGAACATGGCACATAAATCGCCTCGAGCTGAGAGTGGTCTTCTTAGCCCTTCAGAGCTTCATCACGCAGGTCCAAGGTCACCATGTGCTGATTCGTACGGACAACATGTCAGTGGTGTCGTATATAAACTGCCAAGGCGGGGTTCGCTCGAGAGCCCTTCACGAGCAGGCAGCACACCTTTTGCTGTGGGCCGATTGTCACCTGCTTTTCATCCGGGCAGCACATGTCCCAGGCTGTCTGAACAGCGGCGCAACATATGCTGTCGAGGAGTGGAATCCCTCACGGGGAATGGAGACTGAACCCCAGGACGGTGGAACTGATCTGGGATCAGTTCGGGAAGGCAGAGGTGGATTTGTTTGCGACAAAGGAGAACGCACATTGCCCTCTGTTCTTCTCTCTGTCTCGCTCCCCTCTGGGCGGGGACGTGCTCACAATGCCCTGGGCCGAAAGCCCATCTGTATGCATTCCTCCCGTTAAAGATTTTGCCGCAAGTGCTGCACAAACTCAGGGAGGAGAGAGTGTTGGTGCTGTTAATCGCCCCGTACTGGCTGAACAGACCATGGTTTCCCGATCTGCTTGAACTACTAGCAGCTCCCCCGTGGCCATTCCCGCTGAGACGGGACCTCCTGTCTCAGGCGGGCGGCTCAATATGGCACCCGAACCCCGAATGGTGGAAACTTCATGTGTGGTTGGTGTGCGGGAACTGGTAAGCATCCCATCGTGTTATGGACACAATCACGGAGGCCCCTTCTACGAGACGCTTGTATGCACTCAAGTGGGCAGTCTTTATGAAATGGTGCAGATTTTTTCAGCAGCATGATCTGGTAACCAGATTCTTGAGAGGTGCGAGATGGCTAAGACCCCCTCGTCCTCCCACCGTGCCACCCTGGGATCTGGCACTGGAGGCGTTGGCATGCCCCCCCTTCGAGCCGCTTCAGTCTGTTGGTCTGAAAGAGCTGTCATTTAAAGCAACACTGCTGCTCGCTCTGGCTTCGGTCAAGCGCATAGGAGATTTGTATGCGCTCTCAGTGAATGCTGACTGCGTGCAGTTTGGACTGGGTGATTGCAACATCACACTCAAGCCAAGATCGGGCTATGTGCCTAAATCGTTATCGACGCCGTTCAGGGTGCAGGTGATAACGCTCCCTGCTTTCACTCCGGATCTGGCAACATCAAATGCCGCTCCTCACGCTTACGTTGACCGCTTGGCTCACTTTCGTCAGTTTGAGCAACTGTTTGTATGCTTTGGAGGGGGCACCAAAGGGCGGCCCGCCTCCAAACAGCAGCTTTCACATTGGGTGGTCTATGCAATTGCTTTGGCTTACTGTAGCCAGGGAATGGAATGCCCTATTTGTATCAGATGGCATTCAACAAAGGCGATTGCCTCTTCCTGGGCCTAGGCCAAGGGGATTTCTATCAAAGATATCTGCATGGCGGCTGGATGGTCTTCACCGAACACCTTTGCCAGATTTTACAAGTTGGACGTAAGCTCCCTGGCCTCTCAGGTCCTGTCGGTGAGTACAGGCAGCGATTCCACCTGTAACTATCAGCCAATTGGCTCTGCAGGTGGTTTTGACTAGGTCCTATACGTGAAGCTTGGGGGCAGGGTCATCGCCTTACCCCGTCTGCGATGCTCGCCTTATTACTGATAGAGAGAGCTGTTTTACACAGTACTATCGTACCTCCGCTGTCTATATGATACGGCGTGAGAATTGGCGAGGGACAGAGTGCTGTTATGTGCACTAGCTTGATTACTCTGGTGTGCTTGGTACTGGCGCTGGTTGCGGCTGCTCGCTGAGTATGTTGTACTGTTATACTGTTATTGTGCCCAGCCTTACCGCTCACATTTTCTGTTGGCTTTATTATGTTTCATGTGTATGACACATTGTTAGCTGTGATAGGTTGAGGGGATTACGCTATGTCTTCTGAATAGTACAGCTGCTCTTAACTCTGCCGAGGCTGAATTCTCTCTTGGCTGTTCACACGGCGTTGTTCTATACAGTCCCCAAATGCATCAGCTTCTGACGCAATGTCAAGTAAACCGTTCTTGATAGGGAATGTCTCCGGTTACTGTCGTAACCTCGGTTCCCTAAAAGACGGGAACGAGACATTGCGTATGCTGCCGTGTTCTCCGCTCAGATCTGCTGTACTGTCTGTTCAGTCGGAAGATTCTGAGTTTATGCCGCCAAGACAGCGCATTATATAGCGGCAGAGGCCCCACCCATAATCGTCATCTTGCCTGTGATTGGCCAGCGAAGAGTTGCAACTTCACTGGCATTGTGCAATAAGATTTCAGGTAGGTTAGGAAGGAAGGGAGTCCACAAATGCATCAGCTTCTGATGCAATGTCTCGCTCCCACCTTTCAGGGAACCGAGGTTACGACAGTAACCGGAGATGTTATCACTTCTAGAATGAATTTACTTTATTTCACTAACTACAACACTGCTTCAGTGTTACTTTTACTCTGTATAGATCAGGGCCATGTGAAAACTGAGTAGTGTTTGTTTAACACTGGGGATTTTACTGTGTAAACATGTAACCAGCAACATGTTTTTCTTTATTAAATAATTGATTAAAATTAATTTAGAAAATTGACTTGGTCTTTAACTACAAACACAAACCAATTTCAAAAGAAACGTGATATGTAACACATACACAAGTTTTGTTGTGGTCTTGCTGGGATCATACCAGCACCCAAAAGACAACAAATGCTGGTCCACCAGCACACCACCATCCCAAGCTAGTCCCAGCATGCAAAACATACCTTATGCTGATCCACCAGCACATCTGCTAACCGTGCTGGGAACCAGCAAACCAGCAACCAGCATCCCATGCTGGTCTCAGCATGCAAAGCATACCTTATGCTGGTGACCAGCAATGCTGGATTTTTCAGCAGTGAAAAGGGCTGTCAGTCAATTACTTTTTTTAAATCTAATTAATTACATGATGTTTTGATTAATCTAATTAATCACACAAAAAATTATTTAAAGCAATTTTTGTGTTAAATGAGAAAGCATCAAGTAGACATTACAAATTGTAGCTTTAGAAAGATATATTTTATTTGATTCAACATAAAATTTATTGCACATTTAGGCTGCAACGGTAAACCGTAATGGAACATAAAGGAAGATAATGCTGAAAATGAATTTGAAAATCACAGTATTTTTGTTCATACAATGGAAGTCACTGGTAACCAAAACATCTTTGTTACCAACAATCTTCAAAATACCTTATTTTATGTTCCACAAAATATTTGCTCTTGCTGCCCGTGTGTGATTGTGTCAATTTTTGGAGACACCTGCAGTTGTGAAGTTGTTGCCCTGCATCACATTTTTTAACAGTCAGCTATATGAAATATTAGATGATGTACAGGTCTAGGGGCGGGGCTAGTGCATTAACTGCGTTAAAATATTTTAATTGCGTTATCTTATTATATACTAATTAATATACTAATTAAATAAGCTAACACATTAAACCAACAGTCCTAATTAATATGACAGCTTTTTGTTTGCTGACTGGCTGGGGTTGGTTTGAATGCCAAATTTCTAAAGAGTTTATTCAAAGCCAACAATTATAGCCTAATTTATATCCACATGTTTTTTTTTTCTCCGTGGGAAACTAATGATAAGGACAAGTCCAGTCAAAACAAATATTTGATGAATGTCTTGTGGCATTCAATGACATTTTTAAAATAAAATTACATATGGGTTATTGTGTGCTGTTATATTTGGGTATAAAATACAGGCTTTAGTCTCAGTAGGAACAATTGTTTACTGTAACCAAGACCAGATGCTGTTTTTAAAACAGCACAAGCAACCCGAATCCACCCTTGATCCTCTTCATATAGTATTCTCTGTGCAGTTTGCAGTCTGAACGCATCAATCCTGCTTCTTACATCTATCAAAGCTTGTCCTCCTTCTTGCAAAGGCAGATATAACACAGACCCAGAAAGCCAATGCTGTCCTTGCCAAAAGAAGTCAACAAACTTTTTCTGTATAGCTTTTATCATTTCATTTGGCAATTCCAACACATATAATCTAGATTGTTTGTAACCAAGACTCTACCTCTGTAAGATAGTTCAGGTAATAGCCAATTCCATCTAGACAACTTGGCTGACACCTTCTCCAGCATCCCTTTCCAGTTCTTTTGTCTATAACTTTCTTTACCCAGAAACACTCCCAGAATTTGTATACCTTCTGTGCCCCACTGTAATCCCCCTGGGAGCTGGGTGGCCCACCATTCTCCTAGGGACCCACAATAAATCCTTCACTCTTTGCCCAGTTTATTTTGGCTGAGGAGGCTCTATCATATACAGCTAAACTTTTACAGAGTGTCTGAATATCCTCCTGTCCAGCAATGAAAACAGTTACATCATCAGCATAAGCAGAAACAGCGACTTTTGACCCATTAACATCTCCTGATATCCGAAAACCTTTCAAACTATTGTTCAGCTTAATTAGCAAGGGCTCAATAGCTAAGCTATAGAGTTGTCCAGAAAGTGGACAGCCTTGCCTTATTCCCCTTTTAACAGGTACTGGGCAACTCAATCCTCCTCCCACCTTAAGCATTACTGATGCCCCTCTATACAATAACTTCATCCATGAAATAAAATTTCTCCAAATCCAAAAGCTTTCAAAACACATAAAAGGTAATCATGACTTACACGATCAAATGCTTTTTCTTGATCGATTGACAATAAACCAGTATTACAATCATTTCTCATAGAAAGGTCATTTACATCTCTTAATAAAAATAAATTATCCATTATTGTGCGTCCTGGAACACAATATGTTTGCTCATTTTTTACAACAATACCTAATAATTTTTTTAATCTGTTCGCTAAACATTTAGACAATATTTTATAATCTTGACACATTAAAGATACAGGACGCCAATTTTTCAACAACCCCAAGTCACCAGTCTTAGGCAGAAGTGATAATACTGGCCTTTGACAGCTACTGGGTAGAAAACCCTTTTTAAAACATTTATCAATTACATTATAAAAGTCTTCTCCTAAAACATTCCAAAATGATTTATAAAATTCAGCAGGCAAACCATATTGTTTTACTACTTTAATACTTTACGTTCCAGATTAAAAAAGAACTTTGTTGAAGCATCCATTTCCTTAATGGAAGATATCCTTGCTTGGATTAAGGCACCTTGCCATGTTTAACTTTCTAAATAGTTCAATTCATTGCAAACCTATATTTGGAGCATAAACATTTATAAAAAGAAACTTTGACTCTTTGATTTCTACTATACCCATTACAGTTCTTACCATACCCATTACCATTTTGTAATTCAATAGTGGACAAAATGTTAAGATCTAGATGTTTAGAAAAAATAATTGCAACCCCTGCACTCAAGTTTGTTCCATGGCACCTTGGATTAAGGCACTCTTTCCTCTAAAAGTGTTTTCAGCTCTAGCCTCTTTTTCTTTAAGTCAACAGTAAATTTTCCATTTCACTAATATCCTTTTCCAACCTTTCAATATTTTTCTTAACAATCATAGTATTATTATAGGAAAATTGCTGACAAAAAATCTTGATCTGAACTTTTCCTACATCCCACCATTGAATTATATTTTCAAAATGATCTTTTTCCAGTTTCCAAATTTTCCAAAAACTTTTCAAACTTTAACAAAAAAAAAAAAAAACGTATCATTTAACATTCTAACATTAAAATGCCAGTAAGATTTTGGATGTGATACCCTTTTAGTATTAAAATCGATAGTCACTATATGATGATCAGAAAACCCACAAGGAGATATGCCAACATTCATGACTTTATTATTATCTGATTTATTTACATATATTGTCTAGTCTTGCTCCAGTCACAGTTGAATCTAATATTTTAACCCATGTGTATTGTTTTGTTAATTGATTCCTATTTCTCCACACATCAATCATTTCTAGCTCTTCAGTAATCTTAAGAAGAATTTTGCTAGACTGTAAATGAGGTTCTTCTCCATTTCAATCCAATACAAAATTTATGGTACAATTCCAATCACCTCCCATTATTACACACAGTCTCTCATCAACATATTTTCTTATTTCACAGTTTAACTTTCTAAATAGTTCAATTCATTGCAAACTTATATTTGGAGCATAAACATTTATAAAAAGAAACTTTGACTCTTTGATTTCTACTATAGCATTACAGTTCTACCTTTTTGTAATTCAATAGTGGACAAAATGTTAAGATCTAGATGTTTAGAAAAAATAATTGCAACCCCTGCACTCAAGTTTGTTCCATGGCTCAAAATACATTCTCCTTCCCACCACCTATACCATTCAACGTCATTTTGACTATCTGAATGTGTTTCTTGCAAAAACATTACATTCATATCTTTAAGTTGAGCGTACTCTGCAATCATTGCTCTCTTATTCCTATCTCTCCCTCCATTAATATTTAAAGATCCTACTCTCAGAATATCCATAAAGCGATATAGCGAGAGAAAAAGAAAGAGACAGAAAAAAGAAAGCATTGCAAAGACACCCTTAGTATGTATCTCATTTCCCAAGATTAGTTTGATTTATGTTTAGGTGCATTTTTCCCCTTTCTAAGTTTAGTGAGAATCTTCTTTAATCGAAATCTCTTTCGATTATTGTCACTTATGTGTGTATAGAGAAGCGCACAAAGACGAGAATAACACGACAGGTCTTTAATAAATCCCAATAGGTAAATCCAAGAAAGGCAGGTGAACACACATCAAAACAACCTTAAGATCAGACACAGAACTGAATACAACTTATAAAGGGTGGCTAAAGATACACAAACAGGAGAAGTGAGTTAACTAATTAGGACACAACGAGGGCAGGAAGAACCAAATATGGGCACAGCAGGGAGAAACCAACATAAACAGTCCAATGGGGGTGTGACAATGGGCAAAACCAACACAAACAGTCCAAGGGGTGTTACAATTACTCAGTTTCTCTTCTCCTACCCTCTTTTGCCAATATAGGATCAAAGATTCAAACAGGCCTACAGGAATTTACCTTATTTACACCCTCTCGACCTTCAATGCCTCCAGAATCTATTATCACACAGTCCTCGCTGTTCTCTCCTTCCATCTTTTCCCCCTTCTTTATCTCAGACATCTGTACTTCTTCTCTTTCAACCATTCACTCATATTCATCAGACAACTCCTTATCCTTCCCTACACTCTCAGTAGGAATGCCCTCACCATTCTTTACATCCTCAGTAAGGTTCTCTTTATCATTCCCCACATCCTCAGTATTGAGTACGGTTTGATTAACATTTGAATTGGCTTGCGCTTCACTTCCACTTGGGCCTGCTACGGCACTAACATGACAAGATAACCTTACGTGCCCAACAGCTCCGCATTCAAAGCAACGCATCTCACCTGTGCTCGCATATTTGACCTGCCTTCATACATGCATCTAAACGACACATTAAGAATATGCAAATTTAAAAACATAAACACTTGCCACCTAAACGACAGCACATGTTTCAGATTCGCATTTTTGCAGCCAAGTGGAACCATTCTAATTCCACTGGCAAGTTTCCCAAAACGCGTTAACTCGTGCTCAATTTCTGTATCAGGAATGAACGGCGGAACATTTGAAATGATTACTGTACTTGTTGGAGTAACTAACGGTTGAACTTGAACAAAAACACCACTTACCGAAATTCTGCTTTCAATCAGATGGTGGACCAGTTGTTCATCCTTAAGAAAAACCACCACCGCTTTGTTCATTTGGGACGCAGAGAAAATATTTACATGTCCCACTTTTTCAGCCACTTCCAACAGCATGTCTTCCACAGATTCTCCAGCATTAGTGACACACCTGATGTCATGACAGAGTGACAGAGATGACGCCTGCACATTCACGTGCAGCGCCATCTCCGTCCCCGCTGTGACAATATTCCTATATCCAAACCAGAATTTAGAAATGTACCAAATAGAACTGAAATCAAGCTAATCTTGTGAAAATAAACACATAGAAACTGTTCCCCAAAAAAAGAAAAAATCCCAAGAAGGTAGTTAAGAAAAACTTTTAATTATCCCTCTCACCGTGATCACCCTCCGTGATCACCCTCTCTCAGAGAGAGAGAGAGAGAATTTGAATTTTTACAAACCTTTATTACAATTAAAAATAATGTACAATTAAATTACAATACACACAACTCACAATATATGCGTAAAAACCAAACCACCTTCAGATACATAACACAAACACCAAATGGCTTCAAAGGAAACAAGATTATCCATGTGTTTATAATAATTAAAATCAATCAGTATTCTTGATTGAACCATATTTAAAAAAAGGACAACTACATTTTGATCCACATTTAGCTCAACTTTCTTTTTCCTGCTTAAATAAATAGCCAGTTTCGCCTGACCTAAAACAAAGTTTAATAACTGACATACAAATCTTTTTTTCAACATATATTTAAACCCCAAAGTAAACACCTCCTTAGAGAAAATCAATCTAATTCTCAAACGTTGTGCCAATGCCTCCTTTTTCTTGAAATCCATTCCTGCTACCTCCAGTAGATGACCCAATGTCGTGACTTTACTGTCGATAAGTGTCTTATTGAGTCCTGGAAACAGTCCACCAACAGACAAATCCAAACGTGCTCCATGAATGAGAGGGTCCTCCAAAAGCCAATAGAGGGATTGAGACATTTCTTCTTGTTTAATAACAAAAATACTCCAGACTTTAATAAGGTTTCTGTAAAACACTGGTAGGCCAGAAGTGTTCAACTTCATAGGGTCCATTAAAAAAAGAGCTTTATCCAGTCCCAAACTCTCAAAATTCTGAGGATAACATATGCAATAGCACACCATTTAAAATCAACTGAACCCATCAACAGTCTTTGTATATACTGTAACCGAAAAGTCGCTATTCTGCTTTGAAGATGCATCAAACCATGTCCACCCTCCTCCTTTGGTAAATATAACACACTCTGTGGGACCCAATGTAACTTATCCCCAAAAAAATCCACTAAAATAGACTGGATTTTTCATCTAACAGATGAGAGGGAGGATCAACACACACAAATCTATGCCATAATGAAGATGCAACCAAGTTATTTATCATTAATTAATGGCCTCTGTAAGACATTTTCGGAACCAAATATTTCCATTTATCCAAACGGCCCTTGATTTTTTCGATAATATCTTCCCAGTTTTTTTTAACTATTGACTCATCACCTAAAAACACACCCAAATATTTAAAACCAAATTTTCCCCAACCCAAACCTTCAGGAAGCTCTGGTTTCCCATTTGTCCATTTACCTACTAAAAGTGTTTCACTTTTGCTCCAATTTACACTTGCAGAGGATAAACCTCGAAAGGTTTTAAGTAATCTCATTAAAACCTGTATGTCACTTTGTCTACTAATCATTACATGACATCATCAGCATAAGCTGACAGTATAAGATTATCTTTACAGTTTGGTAAACTTATACCTTGGAGTTTGGCTCTTATTTGTTGCAAAAGTGGTTCTATTGCCAAAGAGTAAAGCATACCGGACAGTGAGCACCCCTGCCTAACACATGAACTTTAAAAGGAGCACATAAACCACCGTTGACCTTAAGAATGCTCTCAACGCCACTATAAAGAACTTTAATGTGATTAATGAAATTTTGGCAAAACCCAAAAGCCACTAAAACTCTCCACAAATAACAATGCTCAACGCGATCAAAAGCCTTTTCCTGATCTAAAGAAATTAACCCACAATCTAAATTCATCATCTTGGAGACTTCTAAAACATCACAAACTAATGAAATATTATCAAATATTGATCTACCAGGAACACAGTAGGTCTGATCAGGATGGATAACGCCATCCATCACCCCTGCTAGCCTATTAGCCAAGGCTTTAGAGAGCATTTTATAGTCACTACAAAGAAATGATACAGGCCGCCAACATTTGATGTCTGTGAGGTCACCTTTCTTGGGCAGGAGTGTAAGCACTGCTCTACGGCAGCTCAGAGGCAGCTGGCCTTCAGCCAGACTTTCATTTAGTACCTCCAGCAGATCTTCCCCTTATTCTGACCAGAAAGACTTATAAAAGTCAACTGACAGACCATCAATGCCCGGTGCCTTTCCAGATTCCATCCCTTGGAGAGCTTTATAGAGTTCTCTCATAGTCAAAACCCAGAGATCTCTGTATTCGCCTCCTCGGATATCTGGGGTAAGTCATTGAAAAATTCACCATCATCCCTGTGTTCTCTTCCAAGTTCACTTTTATACAAGTTTCTGTAAAAAGTGACCACTCTCTTTCGAATGTCAGCAGGGTCTGTTAATAAAACTCCAGACTCAGAGCGCAGGGTATGGATGGCCCTACTCTGACCATTCTTTTTCTCCAAGCTAAAAAAATAGAACTTGGATGGCACATCCATTTGATCGACACTCCTGAACCATGACCTGACCACAGCCCCCTGTGTTCTAATACCCAGCAAATCAGCTACACTCAAAAAATTCTTGCCAGTAATTGAAATGAAGCAAACAATTTAAATAAAGTATATTTTAAAAAGTATAAAATAACTATTAATATTCCGAATTAGGCTTTCTCAACATGAACGTAATGGATCTGACACCAGTGTGATCAAATTACATAAGCTATACCTAATTTGTTGCAGTAAAGTGCGAATGCAGATGTTGCGCATGCGCATTTTAGGTTTAAAAAAAAAAAAACACTAAAGGCGGCAAGTCGACGAGGGCACGACAGTGATTCAGCGGGAAGGAAGATTAAGAAGAACAGATGTGGTGATTATAGGTAAGGTATTTTCTTTATTTGTAATTGATGACTTAAACCATCAACTATTTTTATGATTTGATTGATCTTGATTTAATAAATACCTTAGTTTTGCCGTAACTGCACTTTTTTGCTGAATGACTTCATCTTTTCGGCTTACCCTGCTATCTGATAATTTTAAAATTTATCGATTAAGTATGTGCATCATTTTTGCATTTAGACAGATTACGTGTATGATTTTTAAAATACCAGCTTTGTCATCTCGACATACATTTCACTTGGATTTGATTTCACTTCAAATATGCTAGAACATGTAAGTTAACGTTAAACATTTTAGGATTTCACTTAAAAAACAAATCTGTTTACAAATGTATGTATCTTGGATCATTTTAAGATATATATGTTCGACTATGTGCATTTTTAGGTAGATTAGCGTTACGCGTGAATTATTTTTTTTTTAATAATAGATTCAAGCATTTTGCTTTTCTAGAAATTGTACAAACTTGGAAAATTGTCTCGACTCGACAGTAAATGAAATTTGGATGTACAAGTTAATGGGATGTCCTGTTAAAACAAAGCGTATCCATAGAGTGAAACATGCATTATTTTCATGCTGAGTTGTTCTTTCATGTATTCTCATTCATATGTCGTCTTAATATTTTAGAGACCTCATCGTTGTAACATCATTCCAACACTGAATCTGATTTGGGACAATCACTCTGTTACGGTATGTAAAGTTTTTTTTTTTTTTTTTTTTTTTTTTTTTTTTTTTTTTGTAATAGAACTAAACTTTACTGGTTTCATTTCTTAGTAAAAGTGTTGCTCTTTTGTCTCCTTTTTGACATTATGTAAGTAAATTAAAGGTACAACCTTAATGATATAGGATTTCCATTTCCCTTTCTTTCAATGCAGAACTGTTGATTCATTACAAAACTTAATGTATATGTCATCTTTACTACTACAGAGATCTCATGGTTATGACATCATTCCAAATTGACTCCGGTTTGGGAGTTATATGTCATCTTTACTACTTCAGAGACCTCATTGTTGTGACATCATTACACATTGACTCCAGTTTGGGACAATAACTCAATTACGGTAAGTGATTTTATTTTTCTTGTGAGTGATTTGTGACAATCACTCACTTACGGTATGCAATATATATATATTGTAAAAGAACTCAACTTTACTGGTGTAATTTAGTTGTAAAAGTATTGCACTTCTTCTCTCCTTTTTGACATTATGTGAGTAAATGAAAGGCACATGCCAAAGCTTAATGATATAGGATTTCCCTTTAAAACAAATTGTGTCCATTAAGTAGATCATGCACTCTTTTAATGCAGAGTTGTAGAATCATTACAAAACTTAAAGTATATGTCATCTTTACTACAGAGACCTCATCACTGTGACATCATTCCAACCTGAATCCGGTTTGGGAATTATTTGACATCTTTACTACTTCAGAGAACTCATTGTTGTGACATTATTCGACACTGACTCCAGTTTGGGACAATAACTCAATTACAGTAAGTTTTTTGTTGTTGTTGTTGTAATGTAGTTACAACTTAACTTTACTTCTTTAATTTCTTTGTAAAGTGTTAATGTTCTTACAATCTTATTTTGACTTTTAGATATGTGAGATTTGGGAATGTGGCAATGTAAAATCTGTGGCACAGACGTATCCAGTAGGTATGAGTTATTGAAACATTCTAAGCTTAAACATGGACACTTTGGGGTAAGGTTCAACCTTGTGTATACAGTAATTGCCTTCGCACTTTTAAATCATGGAACAACCTCCTAAGTCATATATACCGTGCCCACCGTGATCAGTCATCTCCAAAGCTAGACCAGTTTTTAGACCAGCCATATTTTCATGTCAGCTGTGTGCATGCATTCATTCAAATGAAAGAGATTACTTTGGTCATCAAAATGAACATTTGCGCAAACATGAAACTGTGACTTGTGTGTTTAAACGTTTAAACGTGTGTGTTTGTACGTTTAAGAGTTACATTTATAATGCCTTTCATACACATAAAAATAGGAAGCACAATCCACATTGTCTAACTAACTTTAAATTAGATGTTGTCACAGTCACTGCAGACTGTCAGGAGTCAGCCAGTCCTCCCGCTGATTTTCCTGCATGTTCAACAGAATCTGTGTTAGAGTCATGCAGTGATGCTAATAATGATGAAGATATTTCTCAGGCAAGTGTCCTTAATATTGCCCTTGTTTTATTAAAGTTGGAAAACATTTTGCATGTCCCAGCCACCGCGGTTGATGTATTACTTCAGGAACTAACCTCAGCATCAAATCCAGTGACTTGTAGCATCATTTCTGACATTCTAAGAAATCACAAGTTAGAAATTGATGAGTCTGTCATTCAAGAGTTTCTGAAGCAGTGGGCAGGTCAAATCCCTTGGTTAAAGCCATAGAAAAAAGGTGGTCCCCTTGCCACAGCTTTCAAGCGGAAGCAATTCTACAAGGAACATGTAAGTGTTGTAGAGCCAATTGAGTTTATCTTTGATCAAAAAACTCGAAAGACCTATCAGTATATACCAATTTTGCCTTCTCTTCAGCTGTTGTTTAGTTGCAGTGATATTTTTAAATGTGTTCCTGGTGACCGCGAGAGACAAAAAACTGATTCAGGGGTAGAGAAAGACTTGCAGTATAGGTCTATCAGAGATGGTCTTTATTGCAAGAATAATTCTTTTTTTTGCAGAAAGGAATTGAAAATATCTTTGTCATTGTACATCGACGATTTTGAGCTCTGTAACCCTTTAGGCACCTCACATAAAAAGCACAAACTTTGTGGGGTCAATTGGATTTTGAATAATTTGCCACCTGGATGCAGTTCAACACTTTCATCCATCTATCTGGCAGTTTTATGCAAGACTGAACATCTAAAATCATATGGATATGACACAATTTTAGACCCCCTTTTACAGGAATTGGTTACATTAGAGAGTGATGGTGTCTACATTCCAAAGCTTGGACGGTTTGTGAAAGGTACAGTCTAGTCGGTCATTGCAGATAATTTAGGGGCCCACAGTTTGGCAGGCTTCGTAGAAAGCTTTTCTGGAGAGTACTTTTGCAGGTTTTGCATAGGGAAGAGATCGGAGATCCAGGCTGAATCTGTTCAGACCAGGGATTTTGCCCTTAGAAGTGACCCTGAAGAGGCACATCCTCACTTAAGGTAATGTATGTATGAATTGTTTTTTAATTTAAAATAAGTTACAGTGCCAAAAAAAATGTATTACTGATTTATGTCATGTTCTGCTTCATTCCCTCTTTTAGAAAAGAAGAGAAAAAGGTCGAGTCCAGTCTTCCTGAGCATTGTTTTTGGTGGAGATGACGATGCAAGAAAGCTTACACTTAAGACTGGAATCCCAAAGTCTGTGGATTATCTTGTCCATGAAATAATGACTGTTTTTGGGTTGAAGCAATAGTTCAGGCTCCAGTACCAAGATAAGGACTTTGGAAATGAATACATGAATCTCATGTCAACCAGTGAAATTCAAGATAGGGATACGCTGAAAGTGATTTTTCTACCTGATGACTGTAACTCCTGCATTCAAGAGACTGCACCTGATGCACCTTCCTGCTCCAGCATTCCTGTTCCTTCACCCAGTTCAACTTGTGGCTTTGACACTCCTGACACAGGAGATGTTAGCCCTTGTGTCATTGACTCAGCCCATGAAGTCAGCTTGTCTGATGACTCGGTTTCCAGCAGCGCTGAGACTGTCATAGTTACGTCTGTGGAGTCAAGAACCAGTTCTTGGCCTCAGGTTTTTGTAGTTCCTCGTTTACCATGTTCTGCTGAAATTCAGCTTCAGAGAGCTGACACAGAGTTCAGCAAAAGTGGAATACTACTTATTCCACCACCCAAACTAAGATCGGACATTCTTGAAGGCATGGCTGAGGAGATCTTTAGGTATGCAACATACCCCACTGATAGTCAGCTTGATCAGGCAGCTGAAGCCCTGATAAATGCCCACCCTTGCTTGAGGGAAAAAGGAACTCGCACTGGCCATGAAGGATGGAAACACTACCTAACGATTAAGACGGCTAATTTTCACTCTAAACTCAGCAAGACTGGACACCCCAAAATCACTGTGAACTCTCTTAGGAACAAGCATAAAGGTCAGAACTTGAAGAGTATTTCCTTTGGATTAGTAGTGCTGTTTGGACTGGTCTACGCTCTCAACTTAAGCTACCCTCAAAGTCTCAAGTTCACATTTGAATTCTTCCAGAAGGTACTGATGAATTTAGATGGCAGCAAGCTTTCCCCAAAGGTTCAAGCGCTTAAAATCAAAATGTTTCAGTGAATACTGCTTGCCTAGGTGTTTCCAACAACTGGAGGGACATTGAAAACTTTTGTACTTTTAGACAAGGATCCCCTGAAAGACATATTTCAACTAACTGATTCTAACTCCAGCATCCAAGAGACTGCACTTTTCTGCTTCATGTAGCTCTGATACGTTTGATACAGGAAATGTTACCCCTATTGCTATTGAGTCCAGGAAGTCAACTGATTTGTTTTCCAGTAGCATTGAAACTGTCATAGTTATGTCTCCAGTTCTTGGCCTAGGGTTTTCGTAGTTCCTCGTTTTTCATGTTCTGCAAAAATTCAGCTTCAGATAGCTGACACAGAGTTAAACAAAAGTGGAATGCTGCTTATACCCAAACAAAGGTCTGAAAACCTATATGTTATATGTATTAAA
>NW_026129242.1:65094-81646 GCF_022985175.1 Labeo rohita
TTAAAAAGTTGAAAAAAAATTAGACTATTTTCTAAAGTTTCGAAATTAAAGAAAGTAAAAACAAATTTGGTTTATTATTAAATATTTGTTGTTTAATTTAACTTAAATCCCTTTTACCCTAATTTTTTAAAACTATTTGAAAATTACTTTAAATCCTTTCATTTAGAATTTTTTCTTTAACATAATAAAGAAAATAAAATATTAACGTGTTGTAATAAAACCTCCTTGGTTAGGAAGAAAAGGAAATTTCAGATGTATTGATTTTTTCCGATACTACCTTTTGAAAACCTTGGCAAACAGTTGGGACACCCCAAAAAAAATAACCGTATTACCCAAAAATTAGTACATAAAAATTGGTTTACGGAGAAAAATTGGTTCGCAAACCCCAGCACTTTGTGAAAAACAAAGTAAACAAATTACTTCATATTTTTTTTTTATTATTTTTTATTTTATTTAAATGTTGTTTGAAATTGGGCTTAATAATTATACAAATAAAGTTTTAAAATTTTACATAAAAATATGGAAATTACTTTTAATTTAAAAAAACCGGGTGGGACCTAAAGGGACAGGGAAAAGGGGGGGTGGCCAATTGCCCCAAGTAAAACCGAAAGGAAGGGGTTTAAAAAGAAGATTTAGTGAAAATTTGTGTTACGTGCCGGGGCCCCAGTTGGGCGGCCCGCCGGGGAAGAACCAAATTTAATGTTTTTGAAGGAAGGGGAAAACCCCTGCGCCCCAAGCCTTGTTAAATGAAAAAAAGGCAATTAAGGGGCCGGGCCCGGAACGGAAGGGGGTTTTTTCCGCCGGGTAAAGGTCCAAACCCTAAAAAACCCTTTGGCGCTTTATTGAAGGCCGAATTGGGGGAGCTACACGAGCCCAGCCCTTTCCTTAAAGGGGTCCCTTTTTTAAAACCAAGTGGAAAGAAAGAAACGTTTGACTACCTCTTGACAAGAAGGGCGTCAGGAACAAAATTTTAGACCTAAAAACTCCTCAATCCCTCAAAGAATAAAGGGGAAAAAAAAAAAATATAAATTTTAAAAATTTAACCCTTTTTGGTTAAAAAATGTAGTAAAAACCCCAAAGGTCAAAACCCCTCTAAATTATTCAAAGGGGAATTTTGTTCTGAAACAATAAATGGAAATATTTTTCAAAAAAACCCCGGTCCATTAGGGTATTCTTTACTAAAAAAACCTGGTTCATTTTTAAAAATTTTTGCTAATCTTCCCGGGTTTTTTAAAAAATTAGGCCTCTAAATTTACTTTCCTAAACGTTAGCTGGGAAAGGAAACAGGTGGGGAACTACAGTTAATCGATCTTGATGGCAGTCCAGCTTCTCGCGGCCGCTGGGTTGGGCCAAGACACCACAAGGTGTATAATATTGTGATATGGTGACTTTCTGGTAGAGAGAGGGAAGAACGGGATGAGTTCTTCCTTTGACGATTATGAAACATGCTCAACAAATGAAGTCTGTTCATGCCATCTAAAAACACAACTAGCGGCGCCGTTCATTCGAGAATTTCAGCCCCACTACCACCACCGCCGGTGTCACCGATGCCACCAGCGTGGCGTCGCGAATGAAAGCCTTCGCGCGGGGCCTTCCTCAGAGTGAAGACTACCGCTAATTATGAAGAGACAGAGATAGACAGAAAAAGAAAAAAGAGCTCACCACAATTATTCGCATCCCTCACAGAATTTCCACTACTCATTTTGTGACATCTGGAGTGAGAGAGAGAGAGAGAGAGAGAGAGAGTTTAGACTCACTGCCTTGATTGATACTGTATCAAGCATTGCTCAGTCACACAGTCATTACTATGTGCGCAGTCAAAACACTCCTCGTCATAATACGCACAGTCGCCTTCAAAGGAGATTGTCCCATTTTGCAATACTCAAAACAAGTTGATTGAAATCATTTTTTTGAAAATAAAGAGTAACCACGCGTTTTCCTGCTTGGGCTGACCTAAAACAAAATTTAATACTGACATACAGCTCCAACATATATGTTTAAACCCCAGCTCCTTCTTTAGAAAATTATTACAATCCTGTACAGTCAAGGGGAACAATGGTCTGTCTGTAACCACAATGCATGGAAATAGTTTCTCACAGAGCAAAAACAGCACAAGCACATGTTAGGGTTTATAATTGAAATGTTATTGACAAGCCAACACTGAATCCACTGCAATCATCATTTTTTTTAGTCAATGGTGTGGAGTAAAGTGCTTCACCCCAGGCCTGTCTCTTCTCAGTAATTTTTAAAATTAAGGGCTTTAGTTGTCAACATTTACACGTTCACCACGTACAAAGCCTCCAGTGCTCTGAAAAAATAAAACTCAATGACTTACCATTTTCTGTGCCCCCAGAAACTCCTTCAAGACTAATGAATAATACAAACAAGGAAAAAGTCCCTCAGCTCTACCACAGAGCATCATCAAAGTGAATTTCGACAACGTTACCCATCTGCTGCCTGTTGTTGCCTTCATTTCGCAGTTGCATATAGATCTGTTTATCTAATTTCAACGTTGTGTCAATGCCTTTCTGAAATTCACCTCCAGCCCACTGGGGATCGTCGTGATTTTCACAAACATAAGTGTCTTAGTTGGAGTCCTCGGAAATAACTACCACCAGACAAATAGTCCAGCAAGCCCATGAATGATACCCAAAGCCAATAGAGGATTGAGACACCTTCATTTATCAGTATTCAGACTGCAGCCGCCCACTGGAATGGCAGCCAGAAGCTCAACTTTCAAGGGTCCATTAAAAGAGATTTCCATCTGTCCCGCCTCAGCCTGTGAAAATACCATTTAAAATCAACTGAATTTCCATCAACAGTTTTTGCATATACAAAATTGTAAAAGTTACATCTCTGCTTGAAGATGTATCAAACCATGTCCTCTCTTCCTTGTAATATATAACACTTGGGACCCAATGTAACTTATCCCAAAATCCACAAAATAGACTGACAACAGAAAGAGAGGGAGATCAACACACGGGGCTGGCCTCGACCGCTTCTCGGGACAGCCAAAATCAGTTGTTCACAGCGCAGGGCATGAATGGCCTGCTCTGACCATTCTTTTCTTCAAACAAAGAAACTTCTGAGAGTACAACCATTTGACCACACTCCTGAACTGCACCCGACCAGCTCCCCCGTAAGCCTCTGGTCATTCAGTGGAACAAGGCTGTGTCTTCTTTGATGTGCGAATTCCACATACCTTACTCAGTTGACCTCCGGCCACCCCGAAGCCTTAAACACTAGCCTCCCAAGATCCAGCTGAAATGCGATTTAGCTTTCAAACTCCCACACTGGCGTAAGATTTAAATCCATCTCTTGTGCTTTCTGAACTCATCCTATCTTAAAATACTTAAACACCAACAAAGCAACTGCCAGTAGCGTAACTCCTTGATTTGGTCAGAGTTTAGTCACCCACAGCAAAAGAACCATACCATGATCGTGAAAAATTAAAGAGATCTTCTGTGTTGTAGTGATAACAAATTGATCTCAAGAAAGCAGAGTCGCAACAGCCCAAGCATAGCTGTCTTTGCAGAGTCATGTGTCTACCAAACATCACACACCATGTGATTGCTGAATTGTCAGTTCACAGAGTTAAATTGTGCTCAACATGGCTCATAAGAAATAAAGAACGGTACAGTTAAAACATAGTTAAAGGCAGGCTTTTGAAGGTTAGAGCCACTTTTGATAAATTCACTTTTGTTTTTATTTGTGTGTATGTTCCAACTTCGGCAGTAGAGAGAATAGTGTTTCTAAAAACATTATGTTCTGCTCTACAAAATTGCTGTAGTGAAGAATATTTATTCCTAGGTGGTGATTTTAACTGTACCGTTTCTAATTTAGATAGGAACCATGTTGAACCCAATTTGCCTTCTCGTAATTTGTTAATTCAGCTAATCAGGACACATGAGTTGTGTGATGTTTGGAGACAGTTTTATGATACACAAAGACAATATACTTGGACGCATGTTCGCGACTCTGTGATTTCTTTGGCGAGGCTGGATCAGATTTATGTTTTCAAACATCACTTTAGTATTTTAAGAAGATGTGTAATTACTCCTTTGGTTTTTCTGATCATAGTATGGTTCTTTGCTCTGTGTTGATAAACTCTATTAAATCAAGGAGTGCATACTGGCAGTTTAATAATACTTTGTTGAGTGACAAGTATTTTAAAGATGTTTTTAAACTCTTTTGGGATGAGTTCAGAAACACAAAGAGATCGTTTAAATCTTTACGCCAGTGGTGGGAGTTTGGGAAAGCCCAAATAAAACAATTTTGTTTGCAGTACACTCGAAACGTCACTAAAAAGAATGATTTGGATATGAACATCTTGGAGGCTGATATTTTAAAACTTCAGGAATTGGCCGAGTCAACTGGAGTAAAAGGTTATGTAGATTCACTTTTATGTAAAAAGACACAGCTAGCTGATTTACTGGGTATTAGAACACAGGGGGCTCTGGTCAGGTCACAGTTCAGGAGTGTGGATCAAATGGATATGCCATCCAAGTTCTTTTTCGGTTTGGAGAAAAAGAATGGTCAGAGTAGGGCCATTCATGCCCTGCGCTCTGAGTCTGGAGTTTTATTAACAGACCCTGCTGACATTCGAAAGAGAGCGGTCAGTTTTTACAGAAAATTGTATAGATTTGTGTGTGTTGATCCTCCCTCTCTTCTGTTAGTAAAAATCCAGTCTATTTTAGTGGATTTTTTTTGGGATAAGTTACATTGGGTCCCACAAAGTGTGCTATATTTACCAAAGGAGGAGGGGGGACATGGTTTGATGCATCTTCAAAGCAGAATAGCAACTTTTCGGTTACAGTATATACAAAAACTGTTGATGGGTTCAGTTGATTTTAAATGGTGTGCTATTGAATATGTTTTCCTACAGAATTGTGAGAGCTTGGGACTGGATAAATCTCTTTTTTTTATGGACCCTATGAAGTTGAGCACTTCTGGCCTACCAGTGTTTTACAAAAACCTTTTTAAAGTCTGGAGTACTTTTGTTATTAAACAAGAAGAGATGTCTCAATCCCTCTATTGGCTTTTGGAGGAGCCTCTCATTCATGGAGCACGTTTGGATTTGTCTGTTGGTGGACTATTTCCGGGACTCAATAAGACACTTATCGACAGTAAAGTCACGACATTGGGTCATCTACTGGAGGTAGCAGGAGTGGATTTCAAGAAAAAGGAGGCATTGGCACAACGTTTGAGAATTAGATCGACTCGTCTAGTAGTGCAACTTTTAACGAAATGGGAGGCAGCTCTTAGAGCAACAGATAGATCTTTGTTGTCCAAGTACTTTGATGGTCTCTGTGAGCCAAATTTTGAGGACTCTTTTCCTTGTTTGTATTATTCATTGAATCTTGAAGGGTTTTCTGGAGTTTTTTTAGAAAATGTTAAATCATTGAGTTTTGATTTTTTTTTCAAACACTGGGAAGACTTTGTATAAGCACTGTGTAATTAATTTTAATAAAAAAATGTTGACTAATAAAGTCGATACTCCATGGCGTGAATTTTTTTAAATTACTGAAGAGACAAAACCTGAGTGGAGAGCACTTTATAAACCACCATTGACCAAAAAAACTGGTGATTTGCAGTGGAGAATCCTTCACGGTGTTGTGGCTGTCAATGCTTTTATTTCAATTATAAACCCTGTAACGTGTGCTGATTGCTGTTTTTGCTCTGTGAGGGAAACTATTTTCCATGCATTTGTGAGTTGCATTAGACTGGAACCATTGTTTTTATTATTGGAGAGTGTTTTTAAGAGTTGTAATGAATTTTTTTCTAAAGAGGTCTTTATTTTGGGGTTTAAATATATGTTAAAAAAAAGATTTGTATGTCAGTTATTAAATTTTGTTTTAGGTCAGGCGAAACTGGCTATTTATTTAAGCAGGAAAAAGAAAGTTGAGCTAAATGTGGATCAAAATGTAGTTGTTTTATTTTCAAAAATGGTTCAATCAAGAATACTGACTGATTTTAATTATTATAAACACATGGATAATCTCCCTTCCTTTGAAGACATTTGGTGTTGTTATGAGGCTTTGTGTGTATGTATCTGATTTTTAATTGGGTTTGGTTTGGTTTTCTCTCTCTCTCTCATATTGTGAGTGGTGTGTGTGATGGACGGAGTGCTGTGAATTTAGGTGTGGAGTTTGTACTTGATTTTTAATTGTAATAAAGGTTTGTTAATTGGTCCGACGGCAACGTCGTGTCCCTGGCCAAAAATAGTCGCGGTAGGACGGCATAAATCCGTACAAATATGTAACACAGAATACTTCCTAAAAATGCATTCAGATACGTTTGTACATATCTACAGTTCTCTGGGGTTGCATGTATAATTGTTACTTTTAAGTTTTAGCTTCGTGTAGTTCAGTATATACACTGTTAACCAGTTGTGAGAGGACGTCCACAAGGTGACGTCCTTTACACGTGCATTTATAGTCCATCATGACCCTATGAAATCAGTATGAAATATGCTAAAGCAATTGTGCTTACACCTTGATTATTACTGTAATAATTTATTTAAGTGCCCCAAGTAGTTTTAAGAGGCTCCTCCAGTCAAGCATTACATTAAAAATAAATAAATAAGTAAATAAATAAATAAAAACAGGAAATTGTAATGAAATACAAGTCATTTGTATTTACATCTTGTTTAATGAATATTCACAAAGTGCTGTGTGGTTAAGTGATTGCAAAGCCACTGAATTTTAGTCATAATTCTGCCCGTTTTCCGTAAATTGCAATACGATTTTATTATTTTAAGTTTATGCATATACATATAAAACAAATATCTTCAGTCACCATTTGAAGTCTGAGTTGGGTGTAGATTGCCAAAACTGTGCTGCCAAGATGTTGTAACAAATCTCGCGATAGGATAGATCATCTCGCGATAGGATAGATTATCTCGCGATGGGATAGATTAGCTCGCAATACAATACATTATCTCGCGAGAAAACTTTAACACGTTTTTATCTTTCCATAACCAGGAGGAGAGCGCGTCGTTGTGTTACAAAGCTTTACGCGTTGATTTATTACAAAATCACTGGTGGGTAAGTACATTTTGTAGTTTTTTATTAATGTGGTCGAGTTGTACTTGTTTGACAGGAAGGAAAAGAAAGAAATAATGTGCACATTTTCAAATGAAACGTAGTTTGAGTTTGGCTAAAATTAGCTAGTGTGCTAAAAGTATTTTTTTAAATAATGCTTGAACAACAAATACATAACTAAAGTGCCAAGGGCATGCACAGAATGTTTGTATAGAATAACACAATGAAATGAAAGGACTTCCTAATCCACAATAACTTAAAAGTACCAAATAAATACATAATTTTATAGCTTTTTTTGTTTGTAATCTCCTTTATGGTCCTCTTATAAATATCTATTTCCTTAAGTGCCACAGGAAAAAAAAAAGTTTTCTAATTGCTGAATTTTGCAACGATTAGTAAGTAAATTAATCAAGAGATTGATAATTTAAGCCTCATTTTTCGACGGCTGAGCCACATATTACATGTTCGTATAATAAAAGAAAGTTACACACCACTTTGTCATTTATAAATCCAGAAACCTCCCACTGTAACCTCTTTGTGTATTGACAGTGCCAGAAAATATGAGGTACCGTTTCTGGGTATAATGTACATAATGAACAATTTACATCTATATTTTCAACAAATCTGTTTACAAATGCTTATCAGGGTAAAATTTGTGGAATATCTTAAATGAAACTTATTTTATTTTATTTTGTTTGTAATGAGATATTTGTAGGTAATACCCAAACTTTACTCCAACTAATATTTCAGATAAACTTAGGAGATAACACATTGTTTACTAATTTCTTTTAATTTTCACTGTGTGGTAATGTGTATATAACTTTAAGAGATTGCAAAGCTCTTTATAAACATCTTCAAAATTTCATAAAGTGGTCCTTTATTTTCATTGCTTTTATTTTTTCCAACAGTGGATGCACAACATGACACCATCAGCGTCAACAACATTCGTGGACCCGTGGACACATGTTGAGGTGTAAGTGCTAATGTTTAAAAAAATTAATGATCCGAATGTGTACAACCACGAAGTTGCTTTTTTGCCGTTACAGGGCAAGACAAACGCAGTCCTGTCAATTACAGAATAAATGTTAAAAGAACTCCATGTTGCCCTGAAATAACAGCTACAGCATCTAGAAAAATTTGAAGAATATGTTATGATTTTGAAAGTCCAAGTGACACTTCTAAGATGTTGTAGTACTAATCAAAAGATTACATGGTTAATGACACTTTATTGACACTCCAAGGGTGCAATTGAGGTCACGACTCCATTGTCATTGTAAGTAGTACATCAGACCTTAAGTAAACTTTCAGATGATCGTTCCCCTCGTCACTGTAGAGAAAACAAACACTGGGCAGTAGAAACAGTTTTGGTTGGCAGTTTGCTCTGGCTCAGATTTGCTCTGTTAAAGTCTCTAACCACAATGTAAGATTAACATTAGAAGACATTTCAAAAGATTAACTTCTGTGAAATTTTTAAACACATTTTTATGTCTTTTGTGCTTCATTAATTTACATTAGAGTGCGATTTGTCTTGCAGGGTCACATAACGAACATCTGTCAGGCCATGTGCCACAACCAAACAAGGTATTGCAATTTTTGTCATGTCATTCACATAAAGAGGATGTCCTTTTTTTTAAAAAAAAAAAAAAAAAAAAATGTAACTACGTTCAAATTCTTACTTTTCACACTTTTCTTTTTAATGTCTATATAGTATTGTCTCCAGTCCCAAATGCTTCATTGCCATCCCAGTCCCAGAGGACCCCCCAGTGTATGTGAGAATTTTGCTGTCGCATCTTATTTTATACACATTATACCTTAATACCAACACAGCCTAATGTATAAATACATACATTTCTCTGAATCAGAATTCATACAGTTAAAAATATAGAGGCTACAATGTCTGTCATTGCTCAACAATAGGTAAAGTACAGCCAGCTAATTTGACAGTAACTAATGCAGTAAAATTGCACAGCAGCCTTATTACTTTACCTTCACTTATAGCCAACCCTGGTCCTCGAGAGCCACTGCACTGCTTGTTTTCCAGCTGTCCCTGCCCTTCCAGCTTCTGACTGACAACACACCTGATCCATTACTAATCAGCAGTGAGTAAGGCATGGATAGTTGGTAAACAAGCAGGTCAGTGGCTCTTGTATTTTAACATTGCCATGATGCACACTACTGTTAATTTGTAATACTGACCATATGTTAAAATGTTCATGAAGTGAAGTAATACTGAATAATTTTTTTCACAGAGTCATGTCAAATGCTTAATGGCCAAATTAATTTATGAGGGGTGGTGGCCAACTTTCAAAGCATTTCAAGGCTACAGCTTTGTACTATGTAATTTAAGGTAATTTTGGCCTTATGACATTTTAAAAAAAAAAAAAAATCTCATGTTCCTTGTCCATTATTTATTTAAAAGACCATCTGTCTTTATCAGAAATGTCCTGTTCACGTTTACACAGTTACACATCTACTTTATTTCAAGAGCACCATAGAGATATTGAAGAGGCAGTGGACTAATGCTGTTTTTTATGTACTCTAGCACACATCTAATGCAGAAAATGTTTTATAGACACAAGATTATTCTAGACTAAAATAACATATAATACTTAGTTTACTTGTTACTAATGCTTCTTTATTGAAACGGAAAAAGTCTTGTTCCATTGTATTTTAAATGTATTTGTATAACCTTAAAGGCATTTTCAAAATAAGTGCATGCCATTTAACTCAATTTTGCCATTTTGTTTCTTAAATATCTTAAAATATTCATGCTCTCTTCCCTCAGATGCTCTGAAGAGGTGGAGTCCAACTGCCACAGACTCCGAAATTGATGCATTAATGGCGGAACACCTAAAACACGCTCCAGGAAGAGCTGGGGGCGGTGGTTATAAGAAATAAGCTGTTTTGAGAGACATTTACATGTGTGTTTACATTAATCCAGTATTTTTGTTTTGTACTTGTTTGATTTATAGCTGTTTAAAATTTAATGCAAAACCGTTTCAATTAAAAAAATTGAGTACTGCCACAATAATAATGCTTCTGGAAGAGCAAGTGCTTGTGGAGCAACAAAATGATAGTAAACATTTTGGAATAATGATAAATAAATAAAAGATTATAAATATACATATGTGTTCACTTTTATCTGTTACCTTGGTTATGTTCTTGTTTGAATAATGGCTACTTAAAATTAATGTCAAGCTTTGAGAAAATTGGTGCATGCTTAGAATTAACTACATTATATTATTTCTGTTTTCATGTTTAAATAGTAGCTGTTTAACAAATGGAAGACCTTGAAAAAAATGTAATATGCACAAAATATGTTGTAGTAAATTAGAACGGTCTAATTCTTGCTTAAGTCCACACAATGTTTTATTGTTTGTAATGTACACGTGATTAAAACGTTTTGTAGACGTTCAGGTCTGACTGGACCGACTTTGGACCGTTTTTGAACTTGTAGTAAGTTAAGGTGTCTAAACATCGCGACATAACTGATTGCCTTTTCACGATGTTACAGAATGGGTGTGTGACTATTTTATTTACAGGCTTATATACTAAAATTATATTAACACATAAATTAACACATAGTATAGAGATACAGAAGAAGACACATTTAGACGTCCAGGGACGCACAGAAAAAGACGTGCATCTCACGTCCAGATAACGTCAAAGACGTCGGTTCAACTTTCATTTTGGAACTATTTTTCAACCATGACGGGACGTGTCGGAGGGACGTCATTTCAACGGTCCTTACACGTCCAAATGTTTGCCGCAGTAAAGATAGTTTGCGGTTTGATATTCGAATTTCTTTTGGCTATAAATATATAGTGCGCTGTCATAAACATGCAAATAATCCCGAATGTTGTTCTCCATGATTTGTGAATTGTGGTGATGCTGTCCTTTTGGCCGAAATCAGTTTTTTTTTTTTTTTTCGTGACTCTTAATTTTATAATGCTTATAGCTCCGAAAGTTGGAAACTTAGCAGACTGAAACCAGTGTCATCTTAAACAGCTTGATCTGTGAATTTTTTCACAGCAAAGCTCTTGTCCGTAACCCCCTTGGTAAGTCCGCTATAGTAAGGAATGTGAAAAATTACGCTCTTCATGTTTAACGTGTTTTACCATTAAACACGCAGACTGCTTGAGTACAAAACCATTGTTTTTAAGTCAAACTCGATTTGTGAAAACTTTCACAATCGCTATTTATTGCGTAACAGTGTTTCTTTATGCTCTGCTCTCTTTTTCTTCTATCATAATGTCACACGGTGCTGTTCCAGTGAATAACGGTTTTCCAAGGCCTTAGATAAATCATATACATCTCTAATGAACGTTTCACATACGAGGAAATGTTTCACGGTTTATTTTTTTGTCAGTTGATCCTTCCTGAGCCCTTATGTACTATTCTGATTTGTGAGTCACTAAAATCACTATTCTGATCTGTGAAAACTTTCACAGGTCAGTACTGGTCAGCTGACCCTTCTGTGGGTCATGTAAATCACTATTCTGATCTGTGAAAACTTTCACAGGTCAGTACTGGTCAGCTGTTCCTTTCCTGGGTCACTAACATCACTATTCTGATCTGTGAAAACTTTCACAGGTCAGTACTGGTCAGCTGTCCCTTTCCTGGGTCACTAACATCACTACTCTGATCTGTGAAAACTTTCACAGATGAGTAATGGTCAGCTGACCCTTCCCTGAGTCATGTAAATCACAATTCTGATCTGTGAAAACTTTCACAGATCAGTACTGGTCAGCTGACCCTTCCTTGAGTCATGTATATCACTATTCTGATTTGGGAAAACTTTCACAGTTCAGTATTGGTCAGCTGACCCTTTCCTGGGTCACTAACATCACTATTCTGATCTGTGAAAACTTTCACAGATGAGTACTGGTCAGCTGACCCTTCCCTGAGTCACGTACATCACTATTCTGATCTGTGAAAACTTTCACAGGTCAGTACTGGTCAGCTGACCCTTCCCTGAGTCATATTAATCACTATTCTGATCTGTGAAAACTTTCACAGTTCAGTACTGGTCAGGGGACCCTTCCCTGAGTCATATTAATCACTATTCTGATCTGTGAAAACTTTCACAGATCAGTACTGGTCAGCTGACCCTTCCCTGAGTCACGTACATCGCTATTCTGATCTGTGAAAACTTTCACAGTTCAGTACTGGTCAGCTGACCCTTCCCTGAGTCAGCTACATCACTATTCTGATCTGTGAAAACTTTCACAGTTCAGTACTGGCCAGCTGACCCTCTCCTGGGTCACTAACATAACTATTCTGATCTGTGAAAACTTTCACAGTTCAGTACTGGCCAGCTGACCCTCTCCTGGGTCACTAACATAACTATTCTGATCTGTGAAAACTTTCACAGGTCAGTACTGGTCAGCTGGCCCTTCCGTGAGTCAAGTACATCACTATTCTAATCTGTGAAAACTTTCACAGTTCAGTACTGGTCAACTGACCCTCTCCTGTTTCATGTACATCACTATTCTGACCCAAACTGAACTGTGAATTTTTTCACAGATCAAAATAGTGATGTTACTGACTCAGGGAAGCGTCAGCTGACCAGTACTGAACTGTGGACGTTTTCACAGATCAGAATAGTGATTAATATGACTCAGGGAAGGGTCAGCTGACCAGTACTGACCTGTGAAAGTTTTCACAGATCAGAATAGTGATGTTAATGACCCAGGAAAGGGTCAGCTGACCAGTACTGACCTGTGAAAGTTTTCACAGATCAGAATAGTGATTAATATGACTCAGGGAAGGGTCAGCTGACCAGTACTGACCTGTGAAAGTTTTCACAGATCAGAATAGTGATTAATATGACTCAGGGAAGGGTCAGCTGACCAGTACTGATCTGTGAAAGTTTTCACAGATCAGAATAGTGATATACATGACTCAGCGAAGGGTCAGCTGACCAGTACTAACCTGTGAAAGTTTACACAGATCAGAATAGTGATGTTAGTGACCCAGGAAAGGGCCAGCTGACCAGTACTGATCTGTGAAAGTTTTCACAGATCAGAATAGTTATGTTAATGACCCATGAAAGGGTCAGCTGACCAGTACTGACCTGTGAAAGTTTTCACAGATCAGAATAGTGATGTACATGATTCAGGGAAGGGTCAGCTGACCAGTACTGACCTGTGAAAGTTTTCACAGATCAGAATAGTGATTAATATGACTCAGGGAAGGGTCAGCTGACCAGTACTGACCTGTGAAAGTTTTCACAGATCAAAATAGTGATGTTAGTGACTCAGGGAAGCGTCAGCTGACCAGTACTGAACTGTGAACGTTTTGACAGATCAGAATAGTGATGTACATGATTCAGGGAAGGGTCAGCTGACCAGTACTGACCTGTGAAAGTTTTCACAGATCAGAATAGTGATGTTAGTGACTCAGGGAAGGGTCAGCTGACCAGTACTGATCTGTGAAAGTTTTCACAGATCAGAATAGTTATGTTAATGACCCAGGAAAGGGTCAGCTGACCAGTACTAACCTGTGAAAGTTTTCACAGATCAGAATAGTGAGTAATATGACTCAGGGAAGGGTCAGCTGACCAGTACTGACCTGTGAAAGTTTTCACAGATCAGAATAGTGATGTTAATGACCCAGGAAAGGGCCAGCTGACCAGTACTGATTTGTGAAAGTTTTCACAGATCAGAATAGTGATGTTAGTGACCCAGGAAAGGGCCAGCTGACCAGTACTGATCTGTGAAAGTTTTCACAGATCAGAATAGTGATTAATATGACTCAGGGAAGGGTCTGCTGACCAGTACTAACCTGTGAAAGTTTTCACAGATCAGAATAGTGATGTTAGTGACTCAGGGAAGCGTCAGCTGACCAGTACTGATCTGTAAAAGTTTTCACAGATCAGAATAGTGATGTTAGTGACTCAGGAAAGGGTCAGCTGACCAGTACTAACCTGTGAACGTTTTCACAGATCAGAATAGTGATTAATATGACTCAGGGAAGGGTCAGCTGACCAGTACTAACCTGTGAAAGTTTTCACAGATCAGAATAGTGATGTTAGTGACTCAGGGAAGCGTCAGCTGACCAGTACTGAACTGTGAACGTTTTCACAGATCAGAATAGTGATGTTACTGACCCAGGAAAGGACCGGCTGACCAGTACTGATCTGTGAAAGTTTTCACAGATCAGAATAGTGATTAATATGACTCAGGGAAGGGTCTGCTGACCAGTACTGATCTGTGAAAGTTTTTACGGATCAGAATAGTGATGTACGTGACTCAGGGAAGGGTCAGCTGACCAGTACTGATCTGTGAAAGTTTTCACAAATCAAAATTGTGATGTAATTGAATCAGTGAAGGGTTAACTGTCCAAAATTGCTCTGTGAAATTTGTCACAAATCAGAATAGTACATAAGGGCACAGGAAGGATCAACTGACAAAAAATAAACTGTGAATCATTTCCTCATACGTGAAACGTTTATTAGAGATGTATATGATTTATCTAAGGGCTTGGAAAACCGTCATTCACTGGAACAGCACCATGTGATATTATGATAGAAGAAAAAGAGAGCAGAGCATAAAGAAACACTGTTACGCAATAAATAGCGATTGTGAAAGTTTTCACAAATCGAGTTTGACTTAAAAACAATGTTTTTGTACTCATGCAGTCTGCGTGTTTAATAGTAAAATACGTTAAACATGAATAGCGCCTATTTTTCACATTCCTTACTATAGCGGACTTACCAAGGGGTTACGCACAAGAGCTTTGCTGTGAAAAAAATTCACAGATCAAGCTGGTTAAGATGACACTGGTTTCAGTCTGCTAAGTTTCCAACTTTCGGAGCTATAAGCATTATAAAATTAAGAGTCGCATCGAAAAAAACTGATTTCGGCCAAAAGCACAGCATCACCAGAATTCACAAATCATGGAGAACAACATTCGGGATTATTTGCATGTTTATGACAGCGCGCTATATATTTATAGCCAAAAGAAATTCGAATATCAAACCGCAAACTATCTTTACTGCGGTAGAGGTGTGCGAGTGCAGGAATATTTTCCTGACTTAAAACAGTTTGTTGATAAAGCAAGAAGTCTAATGGCAGAAGGTTCATTCACAAATAAAGAAGTGTATCGTTTAAAGAAAATTGTGAGGAATCTTAACATTGCTTTAAACAATGACACGGGTTAATTTTAGGAGCAGGACTGGTTTTTGCTCTTTGTGTTTTGGTGTGTTTTTTTTTTTTGTGATTTATGAGTGAAGTACATTTAGCCACTTTGAATATCAATGGCGCAAGAGATGTTAGAAAAAGAGCAATAATATATGAAACAATAAAACAGAAAAATATTGATGTCGCTTTTTTACAAGAAACTCACAGTGACCTGAACAATGCTGTTGATTGGATGAGGGAATTTGATGGCACTTCTGTGCTAAGTCACAACACTTCAGTTAGTGGAGGAGTGGCTATTTTATTCGCAAAGAATTTCAGTCCTGCATCTTATGTGGTTGATGAAATTGTTAAAGGTAGGCTTTTAAAAGTCAGAGCTGTTTTCGAGAATTATGTTTTTGTTTTTATTTGTGTGTATGTTCCAACTGTACCGGTTGAAAGGTTAGTTTTTTTTAGATTTACTATCTTCCACCTTACAAAATTGTTGCTCTGAAGAATTTCTGTTTTTAGGTGGTGATTTTAATTGCACAGAGCTAAATTTAGACAGGAATCATGTTGAACCTCACTTAGCTTCACGCAATCATCTTATCCATTTTATAAAAAAATATGAATTATGTGATATTTGGAGATCTTTAAATGGCAAGGAAGGACAGTATACTTGGGTTCATACACGGGATAATATTATTTCTTCGGCAAGATTGGATAGGTTTTACAGTTTTAATCATCATCTTAACATTTTTAATAAGTGTTACATCACACCGGTTGGTTTTTTCGGACCACAGCATGGTGCATTGTAATTTTTTTTTGTGTTCAGTAAAACATAAGAGTGCATATTGGCACTTTAACACTAAACTGTTAAATGACAATTTTTTTAAAGAATCTTTTAAGTTTTTCTGGGAAACCTTCAGAGCAACAAAAGGCTCTTTTCATTCAGTACAACAGTGGTGGGGCTTCGGTAAAATTCAAATTAAGCAGTTTTCGCAACAGTACACTCGCAACGTTACTAAAGAGCTACTTCTGTCCTTAGAATTTTTAGAAAAAGAAATAGAGTGTCATAATCTAGCCCAGTCTAGTGGTAAACCTAGGCATATAGAAGCCTGCTTTAGGAAGAAAGCACAACTAACAGATCTACTGGGGAGTAGAGCACAGGGGGCTTTGGTCCGTTCACGTTTCCAAAGCATCAATCAGATGGATGCACCATCTAAATACTTTTTCAGCATGGAAAAAAAGAATGGGCAGAAACGTTTTATTTATGCACTTCGCTCTGAGGATGGAGTGTTGTTGTCTGATCCTGCTGATATTCGTGGGAGAGCAGTTATGTTTTATCAGAACCTGTACAGAAGTGAGATTAATTCAGGGCATGGCGTG
>NW_026129243.1:0-12718 GCF_022985175.1 Labeo rohita
ACATGTGAGTCTATACTCAAATTCACTCAGTTTTCCTCTATTGTTTTAAAGGCGAGAAGCAAGATGAATGATGGAGACATGGTGAAGGCTCAGAAGTACAGTCAATGTGCATGTTGGGCAAACACAATGGCGGTGACTGTGACCAGTGCGGCTCTAACTGTGTTCCTTGTCTTGTGTCTTCGATAATTTATCTGGGATTTCTTGAGCAAGTTCATCTGACACTTCTTTTTCCTCTTTTGACAATGAAAGGCAAAAATCAAAACCCCAAAATTATTATGATCAAAGTAGACACAACTTCTTATCCATCTGGAAACAGCAATAAAAAAGCTCTCAAAGACCCTCACACAGTGGAGGAAGATGGAAAGGGTGAGGACAGAAATGATACTGTGAGATGCAAATGACCATCTCAGTTTTATTGAAATGTCATAATAATGTCATATGTTTAGTCTGATTAGCAGGATTTGGATTAGACATTTTTTTCTAAAATTACAATCATCAGGGTCACGTAAACTGCTTCTGATACCACTTGCTAAGAAGACACAAGGATATAACAATTTGTTGATTGTATTGCCTATTAATTATGTTTGAAAAAGTACGTAATTAGAAATAGAATGTAATAGAATGTATTCACAGAATGTATTTTGGTGGTTTCTACATGCTTTATAGGGTAACACTTTATAATAACGTTAAGTTGAAAGCCATTTATAAACGATTAGTAAATGATGAAATAATCATTTACAAAACATTGACAAATGATTAATAAGTGATATGCTAACAATCTGTGTATGTTTTGTTAATTCATTTACAAGTCAATTACAAGTTCATTTACAAATAATTAGTTAATGATGAACTAATCATTTACAAAACATGACTATGTGTTTACAAATGATTAATAAGTGATATGTTGAAAAGCACACAAATGCAATTATTCTAAAACTATTTTCTTTTTTAAATAAAAATAAATTATTTGCTGTCAAGTGAATAAACATGTAAACCCTTTCTCTCATCAGCACAGATTTGTGTTCTGTGTGGAGTGTGTGGGATCTAGTGATAATGTGAACCAGTTTTACCCTCCACTGAAGATCACATCAGATGCACAGCGCTAAAATACTCCATGTGTTTACCATCTTTACCCTCACCAGTCAGCCCTTACATTGCAGTACACACAACAAATATTCAAAACCTGTTGTGTAAACATATGAATAAATCATTTACAAATATTTCTGCATCCCCCAATCTAAAGTGTAAACTATTCATCAGTTGTAAATGTTTTACAAACCTGCCGGTTACAGGCTGTGTGGGTATACACATTGGGGGGAAAGATGTACAAGTGATGAGTACAACATTTACAACTGATGAACTTTAGGGGTGTAAGGCGGACTCGTAGGAAGCGTGTAAGATCCAAATGCGAGCTTTAATATACAGATCGTATTCAAACAGGCAGGGTCAATATCCAAACAAACAGAGTGACGAAGGCAAAACAATAGTGTAATCCACAAAAACAGGCAGAGTCCACAAACCAGAGAGAGCAGTCCAAAAAGTAACAAATAAACAAGGATCTGAAACTAGACAAAACAATGAGCTATACAGAACTATGGTAGAAAACAAAGACAAAACTGAGACCATAAAACAAAACCGTCGAAAAGACTAAAACAGGGCAATGAAAACAAGGATTAAACGCTTGGTAGAGTCCGCTAGAGCAAAACAATACTTCGCTGTATCTGTTTGGTAATGGCCTCCTTTTATGGCCACCAAACAGGAAGTAACCAACGAGGCAGCAGCAACAGCCAGTTCATGGGTAAGGGCTCCCTCCCCCCCCCAGGAGCGACCCCTGGTGCTCAAACAACAACAGTCCAGGAGGGTAGGGGGAACAGAGGCAAAACAGGGGGTGGGACGGAGGGCCAGGTCCATGTAGAGGAGAGGAGGTGGGCCTGGATCGTGGAGCAGGGACAGACAGTGAAGCACTGGAGACCTGGACCGTGGAGCTGTGGCAGACAGTGGAAACTTGGAGGACCTGGGCCGTGGAGCAGTAGCAGACCGTGAAACACTGGAGGGCCTGGGCCATGAAGCAATGGCAGAGTAGGAAGCCATGGTGGAGTAGGCAGAGCAGGTACAGCAGGGAGCCATGGCGAGGCAGGCAGAGCAGGCAGAACAGGAAGCCATTGCAGGGCAGGCAGAGCAGGTAGAGCAGACAGCCTCTGGAGCAGACTCGTGGGCGGACGAGACCTCTGGAGCACAGTGTGCAGCCCACACACTGAAAATGGCAACGGCCATTACAGGCAGCACAGTAGATAGTGGGATGTCTGTTGGCCTTGAGGGTGTGTATGCTGTGGACTTGTGGCTTGGGAGCGTGGTGGACATAACTTGAGTAGACTTTGGCTTGGCAGGCATGGCATGATAGGGCTCTGACGTTACTTGAATAATTCCAGACATGACTTGAGCAGGCTTTGGCTCAGGGACAACAGCAGCAACTTGACTTGGCTCATGAAGATCTGCTGTAACTTGGCTTGATTCAAGAACAACAGCTGTAACGTGACTTGACTCATGGGGCACAGCTGTGACTTGGCTTGACTCGTGGAGCACAGCTGTGACTTGGCTTGACTCGTGGGGAACAGCTGTGACTTGGCTTGACTCGTGAAAAACAGCTGTATCTTGGCTTGGCTCATGGAGAACAACAGCTGTATCTTGGCTTGACTCACGGAGAAAAACAGCTGTGTCTTGGCTTGACTCATGGAGAACAGCTGTATCTTGGCTTGGCTCATGGAGGCCATCTTGTGAACAGGCTTGGGGATGGCGGTCATCTTGTGGACTGGCTCTGGGATGGCGGCCATCTTGTGGACTGGCTCTGGGATGGCGGCCATCTTGAGGACTGGCTCTGGTATGGCGGCCATCTTGAGGACTGGCTTTGGGATGGCGGCCATCTTGTGGACTGGCTTGGAGATAGCAGCCATCTTGTGAGCTGGTTGTAGGAGGGCGGCCATGAGAGGGCCCTGGAGTGGCAGGCATGGCGTGAGCAGGCCCTGGAGCGGCAGGCATGGTGAGTGCAGGTGGTGGTTTGGCAGATGTGGGGTGAACAGGCTGTAGCTTGACAGACGTGACGTTAGCAGACCTTGACTTGGTGGATGTGACGTGAACAGGCTGTGGCTTGGCAGACGTGACCTGTACAGGCTTGGCTTGAGATGTCTCTGGCTTGGTAGGCTTGGCATGAGGGGGTTGTGGTATGGTGGTTACTGCAGTATTGCAGGGTCCCTCATCTGCAATCCCAACAGTAAAATATGAGCCACTTAAACGGAGTGCAAGGTCTATGTATTGCTCAAGTGCCCAGTGAATTTTACCTCCAGGTAGGCAGGAATGAATCGGCTCATCTAATCCGTGGCGAAAAATGTCTTTTAGCGCCACATCATTAAAAGGCAACAAACAGCACAGCTCATTATGTCTCAGAAATCGGTGACATAATCCTCAATAGGCCGATTACCTTGGCGGAGACAGAAGAGGTGTGATGCTGGATCCATGGTAGATCTGTGTAAAAAGCCACTGGATCTTTGGGGGGTGAAGTATTCTGTAAGGCAGACTCATAGGAAGCGTGTAAGATCCAAATGCGAGCGTTAATATACAGATCGTAGTCAAACAGGTAGGGTCAATATCCAAACAAACAGAGTGACAAAGGCAAAACAATAGCGTAATCCACAAAAACAGGCAGAGTCCAAAAACCAGAGAGAGCAGTCCAAAAAGTAACAAATAAACAAGGATCTGAAACTAGACAAAACAATAAGCTATACAGAACTATGGTAGAAAACAAAGACAAAACTGAGACCATAAAACAAAACCATGGAGAAGACAAAAACAGGGCAATGAAAACAGGGATAAACGCTTGGTAGAGTCCGCTAGAGCAAAACAATACATCGCTGTATCTGTTTGGTAATGGCCTCCTTTTATGGCCACCAAACAGGAAGTAACCAACGAGGCAGCAGAGGGAGCAGCATTTTTTTTAACAATGAGTACACGCCACATCCCACAGCAGCACTACAGAAATATGCTATTAATTTATGTTGATCTGTTCATGGACTTTTTTTCCTTTTTAAATGAATCACTTAAAGGAGCCGTATGTAGGATTGTGGCCAAAACTGGTACTGCAATCACTTTCAAAATACTGTAGAACGGCGTATCCCCTCCCCCTCCCCCCTGACTCGAGGTTGCCAGCTAAGCTGCAGGATTCTGCAGGAACGTAGGCTGCTACAATGAGCTTCCAATGGCAAGTGACGAGTCCTACACAAGAAGTTTTTCTTTTCTTCTGTTACTTATGTTTATGCTTCACGAGAGATGTTTTGCGAAGTAATTATGTGTCGCAAAAATTTACTAAAGGCGATTAGCCAAATATTTCGTAAAGATGTACTGTAATACCACATTTCAGTCGGAACATAGATTGTTTTCATACTGTGCTAGTGGTGCGATATAAAGCTTTTATGAACGCATTTAGCACGGGCGACCGTGGAAAATCCACAGTGTACGGAAGCACGGGGCTTTTAGCCTATACCAACAAACATTACCTGTCCAGGAGAAAATTAGCAACGTTGGCATCTGTCTTAACACTAGAACCGCCACGGGGTCAATACCCGTACCTGTTATTCAAATGTACATACCTTAAAACACTCAACCCTCCCAGTCATTGACTTTTACTAAAATTGTGTAATTTTAAAATCCCCTGGTGTTAAAAAGTGTTTAGATAATACCAGATCGAAAAACTGAGCATTTATACCTAAAAGCGCCATCGCGGGTCAAATTTACCCACTATATAATGCGTGTATTTTCGCACTGTCATAATCTTGCCGGTTATGTTTTTACATTGTACATTGCTAGGCAGCGCCTTTAACTCACTGAATTAGTGGTTATCAGTTTCACAAATAAAGTCAATATAAGTAAAAGAAGGCAGTTTGTTGATGCCGAAGAGGTATTAGAAGCACTAAATACATGATTATTGGAGAGTCTGTTATGCGTCCTGGGTCGCTCAGCGTCTGACGGCTCATCTGACAGCGATCTTATATTTAGATGTTGTAGCCTAACTTTACACATATTGTTAAAACTTTGAATTATTTATTTAATTTTTGTTTTGCAATTTCTATTGTTTTTTGTTCGCTACTGTGTTGCTATTTATTCTAGTCTGTCCGTTTCCTGAAAAAAAATCCGATCTGTGTAATGAATACAACCTTTTTTTTTTTTTTTTTTTTTTTTTTTTTTTTTTTTTTTGATTACCCTAAGTTTATTTGTGTTGTTCTCTTATTCAAATTATAAATGATATAAGTAAACAAATTAATCATTCCTTAGGTGAAGCTGTGCACTTGAATGTTATTATTATTACACGTTATTATTACACGTTGTCTATGGGCTATTTTAGTAATTTAAATAACATGAATTCTCTTAATTTATTGAATAATGACAACGAATTCTTATATTGCACCACACAATTATGTAGTTACTTCCTTTTAATTCCCTTTGTCAGAGCAGTCTTGTTTATGTTAAATTGACTATTATACAAACGGACTGTAGCCTGCACAAAAATCTATAAACAAAACAACAGGGCAAAAATATAAGTTGAAGACAGTGGCATAATACAGTGAAATAAAATCTTCTTTAACCATATCAAAACGCTTGTTTGTGCGTGGGTAAAATTTACCCACATGGCGGTTTTAGGTATTCAGCGACCTCTGGCGCTTCTAGTGTTAAAATTCTTCTCCGTTTTCAGCCGTCTCCATCTGTCAAAGGCATCTCCTATACAAATCCTTGTTTTATTTCGGACTTTGTCACGACGTACTTCGGATTCATAACGAGGTCTTTTAGGTTTCGTAACTTTATACATGTTTTATATTGCATTGATCAAAACTGTTAATTTGTAGATGTTTAACAAAAACAACAACAAAAAAGACACAAATAAAAATAAAACATTTATATATATATATATATATATATATATATATATATATTTGTGATGAAGCTACTCTAAGGCTTATTTGCATTTATTAAGAATTTTTAAACTGGACTGTCTGTTTCCTGGTCAAGAAAACAAACATTCATTCACATGTGAAACGGCAAATTTTAAAACTGTTTGACAAAAGCGCCACCTCTTGGAAATGGAGCAGAAATTAACTCAAAAGGAAAGGTGGTGGTTTTTGTATTGCTTTGACACTGAACTCATTCACTGTGACTCTCTCACACAGTAATACACAGCAGTGTCTTCAGTCTTGAGGCTGTTCATCTGTAGGTACAGTTGACTGCTGGAATCATCTCTGGACACTGTGAACCTGCCCTGAACTGACTGGGAATAGTAGATTTGAGAACTGGATGTGCCAATCGTTGTAACCCATTCCAGTCCTTTACCGGGTGCCTGTCTCACCACAGCTGGCCAGGAGCCACTGAATGTAAATCCAGAAGCAGTACAGACCAGACGAAAAGATTCACCTGGTCTTTTTACCACATCTTGAGACTGAGTGAATGTCTGACAATGAACATCTGTGGAAGAGAAAGAAAAATAATACACTGAAAAATCAGCAAATGTAACTATAAAAAAGTAAACCAAATAAGGATCTTGCTAAAAAAATACATACGCATTAATACAATATTAATATTATTTAGGAATGAGTTACAAACCATGTAAAAATAGTAATAACAGGAGTGAATTGATTATTGTTGTCATTGCTGATTAATGCTCCTCTACAAGAACCACAGTCAGTGAACACACTTATGGCACAATGCAACTTATGGGAATTATACATAACAGTTTTGCATGAACTCCTCCTCCAATCTGTCATTTCTTGTTTATACCAGTGCACAGAAAAAAATGGATATAAAAATTGGTACATGAGAGTGGTGAAAAGTAGGGTGTTATGATACATGTATTCGAACTGAACCATCACGGTACGGGCATCTCAGTTCAGTGCATGTGGCCTTATGCACATCCTGATTTTGCTGAGTTAGATGTGTTCCTGGGTCAACATATTTTGGTGACCCTGGAACAACATTTTAATCCAAAATTTTAATCTTGACCACATCCCTAAACCTAAACTTACCCATGAGTAATCCCTAAAATCAGAAGAAATGATAGATGAATGACACTGATGTACAACCACCAAACACTGATTTTAAGCCTAAACTTCACAAAAACTATAAACTTTTTTTTTTTTTTTTTTTATAATTGGTTAATCACAATGTTGTTCCAGGGTCAACATTGAAATCAGGTTCGGGGCCTTATAGCGAATACAGGTAATTCACCCTCAATCCAGAAGGGGTGCTCGCAGTAATGCAACTTTGCTTGATAACCGTCAGCAGAAGAAAAGCGAATGCCAGGAGTTGCCCATTTGAAAACAAGTTGACAGTGACCATGTGCTGATTCTGAACGCGTCTCTCACTGACAAAGGACTATAACGCTTCTTTTAAGGCTTGTGCACTCAACTGTCTCTCAAATGGAGCTTTGTGCTCTTGTATCCTACCTCTCTCATTCTGCACAAATCCAAATATCCCATAATATTTCCATATTTGCGATGCATCCAGATGCTAAATTATTATTTATTATGTAAATTATAGACTTTGTGCTTTAGTCGCGTTCTAACGGTGACACAGTGAGACGGGTGCGCTGATGTTTGGTTCACTGTGTTTTATTTTGATAAAGTACCAACTGCGCTGTCAAGTTAGCAAAGCTAGAAGCTGGAACTGACATGTTTTGTGTTTGTGTGCGCCGGCGCGATTACTTCAACTTTCCTCATACCAGCAAAATCAACTTAAACAAAAAACAACAGAATGTCACTTTCTGCCATTTGAGTTTCCTTTCTGTCACAAAACTGAACTGAAACTCAGCAAATATAGGCTATGGTTACGTGTCGCATTTTTTCCCCTTTGTCTTCAGTTAACTAAATTAAATATATTTCAAGTATTTATTTCTTGTATGTATATATGTACTGCAGATTTTATAGCCTATATATGGCATTAATTTGATATAATATTTAGTATTTTTAAAATAAATAAAAAGAAACCTAGCATAGTAGATTTTTTTTTTTCTGTTGTACCAAAATCATATCGAACCAAGGTATGAACCAAACTGTAACATCTGTGTACCTTTACAACCCTAGTGAAAAGTTTTTTTTTTTTTTTTTTTTTTTTTTCATGATTTGGTAGACCTATGCTGGTTCCTTCAGTGGAAAACCCACCACAGAAACAGGTCAGTTTGTGGAATAAACCTTGTGTTTCAATGCTTAATTTAAACATCTAATCTTGTATATGTAATCGTGTCCATATATCTACCAGTCCTACTTTTGTATGGTTTTGTGGCTGCAGTTAATAAAAGGACAGCAAGCTTTTGTCGCACAATAAAATAGTTCACACAGTTTTCACACCACAAAGGGCGAGTTAATGGAAACTGACAGCACACATTTAGGACAATATATAAGAACAGAAACATGCAGTAACACAAAACAGAAGCAGCTGCAAATTAATGACTCCTTACTGATTCATTTTTGTGAATATAATGGAACATCAGCACATATATGAGATTCCCTCTCAGGATTCTGCCAGAGAAACTGTGGCAGTTGAAATGAACAATTTTTCAGAGTCAGATGATGGAGGACTACACTGAAAAAATAAAAACACAATTTGTTGAGTCAGCTTTCAGTGTCTATGGCATACCTTTGTTGTTTGCAATCGCTCTTTTTATTTGGCATCCACCATGTCTGTAAGGTGTCCTCGAGACGACGGGGAAGCGCGGAGGTGTCCTGGTCAGATGGAAGCTGCGTGTCCTGTTGCCCCGCGTTCGCTGGAAATGAGAGGCCGTTGGCTCTGTCCTGTCTTCCCCAGCTCGACAGGGATCACTGAAGGCGACTTGTCAATTGGGCCTTCTCCTCCTGTGCGGGTTCGGGTCCGGATCCGCGGAGGGGTGGATTCTTCGCACCTTCGCTCACTGGGCTGTGCGGTGTCGTCGGACAGTGATGATCGCACCCTCCGTTTGGGTCTGATTAATGCTAGATTGCTAGCGAACAAGACTTTTTTGCTGAATGATTTTTTCACTTCACGTGAGCTGGATTTTATGTTTTTGACAGAAACCTGGCTTCATGCTGGTGAGTTAATGTCTTTTTCTGAACTTCTCCCTCCCAGTTGTGATTTTCTTAGCTCCCCTCGGATCACCGGTAAAGGTGGAGGGCTGGCTTCTGTATTTAAGTCTGTCTTTCACTGTCGGGAGATTGCGGTGGACGTTTACAATAGTTTTGAATTGCAGCTTTTTGAGACAAATTTTCCCGCAACTGTACTATGTGCGGTGGTATATCGTCCTCCAAAGTATAATAAGAACTTTATTCAGGACTTTGCAGACTTTGTGGCGGGGATTGCACTGAATTATGATCGCTTTTTAATTGTTGGTGATTTTAATATACATGTGTGCTGTGAATCCAAACCTCTGGCTAAGGACTTTCTCAGTCTCATTGATTCGTTTAATCTCATGCAGTCTGTTCCTGGTCCGACCCATGAGAAAGGACATACTTTGGAACATGTGTTGTCGTATGGTCTATGTATTACTGTTAGTGAAATATGTGACGTGTATTTCTGATCACCTGCCTGTTTTATTTACTGCAGTTGTTCCCAATTCGGGGATTTCTACCTGTGCTTCTGCACGCAGTGTGAGGGCAATTAACCGTCTTACTGCTTCTCAGTTTTCTAGTCCTTTTAAAAACTCTTTGTTGTATAACTGTGATGGTTGTGATCTCAGTGTTGAAGAGTTTACTGTCCTGTTTGACCCTACTTGTACCGAGATATTGGACTCTGTTGCTCCGCTGAAGAAAAAACGTCCGAAAGTTCAATCAGAACCATGGTTGAATGAGACTACCCACTCTCTCAGACGTGCCAGTAGAGTCGCCGAGAGAAAGTGGAAAAAGGATAAACTGGAAATCTCATTCGAAATGATGGAAGATGCATTACGTAAATATCAAAGAGCAGTTAAAACTGCTAAAACCAAATTTTTCTCAGATCTTGTAGCCAATAACAGCCAGTGGCCTCAGGTTCTTTTTAATGTTTTTAATTCTCTTGTTAACCTTCGTGATTCTGATTGTATTGTGCCATCTGTAATATTATGTGAAAACTTTCTGAAATACTTTGTGGACAAAATTGCTGGTTTTAATTTTTCACCCATCATGGTTATCAGTGATTCCTCTGATTTTTCTTTTTGCCCAGCTGTCTTTCAGCAGTTTGAGTCAGTTACACTTTCTTGTCTTTCTGACATAGTTAAGCAGCTACGTCCTGCATACTGCCCCCTTGACAGTATTCCTCCACATTTAGTTAAAGATGTTTTTGACACTGTTGGGCCAAGCATTGTATCTTTGGTGAATACATCTCTCAGCTCACGGTGTGTACCAGCTGTTTTTAAACATGCCATTGTGCAACCACTTCTAAAAAAGAAAAACTTGGATTCATCAATTTTGTCTAATTTTAGACCTATATCTAAACTCCCCTTTCTTTTGAAAGTTTTGGAGAGAGTTGTTTTCAACCAACTTAAATCATTTTTAGATGAATTTAGTATTTTTGAAAAATTTCTGTATGGTTTTAAGCCCCGACAGAGTACGGAAACTGCTCTTTTAAGAGTTTTTAATGATCTTCTTCTAGCTGTGGACTCTGGTAATTCTGCTGTTTTAGTCCTTTTGGATTTGACTGCGGCCTTCGATACGGTCAACCACTCGATTCTTTTATCTAGACTTGAACAGTGTGTTGGCATTAAAGGCATAGCTCTCAAATGGTTTCAGTCGTATTTGACAGATAGAAGTTTTTCTGTTCACCTCGGCGAATTCTCCTCATCTGCTGCCCCTCTCTCTTGTGGTGTCCCCCAAGGGTCAATATTGGGTCCTATGTTGTTTTCTTTGTATTTGTTGCCCTTGGGGTATATTTTTAGAAAACACAATATCTCCTTCCATTGTTATGCGGATGATGTACAAATTTATTTGCCTGTTAAAACAAATGACAAAGCTTCTTTTCTGTCATTATTTAATTGCTTAAGAGATTTAAAAATATGGCTGGATCAGAATTTTCTTTGTCTTAATGAGAATAAGACTGAGATCGTTGTGTTTGGTCGTCCTGGGGATTTAAGTGGTTGTGTAGATGGACTTGGCAATTTAGGTTGGTATGTTTGTCCTTTTATCAGGAATCTTGGTGTGATTTTTGACAGTGGTTTTAAATTTGAAAAACAGATTAGTTCTGTTGTAAAAGCCAGTTTCTTTCAACTGAGACTGCTCGCTAAAGTCAAGCCTTACCTGCCACGTAAGGAATTTGAAAGTGTAATTCATGCTTTTATAACGACTAGACTAGACTACTGTAACTCTTTATATGTTGGTTTGGATGTGGCATGTCTTCAACGTTTACAGTTAGTCCAGAATGCAGCAGCTCGTCTTCTAACTAGGTGGCACCTGTACACAAAAAAACTGCTCAGACTGTTGGAACTTTTAAGTCGTTGCTTAAGACCCATCTGTATTCTTTAGCTTTTATTTCGAGTTGAGTTGAGACATCGTGATCGTTTATAATTGTATTTGGCTAGTTTATGTGTGAGTGCCAGACATTGTTAAGCACTTTAGTCAACCACGGTTGTTGTTAAATGTACTATATAAATAAAATTGAACTGAACTGAACTGAACTGATCCTGCTGCCTTAAAATTTTAAGTTCAGTCAACTAAAATAAGTTTAATCAACTTGAAATGTTAAGTTGTACTAAGTAACAACGTAGATATTTGTGTTTGCTAAATTTAACAGATGGGTAAGTAACCCAGCTGCCTTAAAATTTTAAGTTGATTCAACTCAAATATCTAAGTTGTCACTTAGTATAATTTAACATTTTAAGCTGAGTAAACTTTTTTTGAGTTGACTGAACTTAAAATTTTAAGGCAGAGAGGTTACAAATTATTTTAAGTTGACTCAACAAATTGTTTTTTACAGTGTACATGTGCTGCTCTGTGTTCAACATCATGTTTTGCAACTGTTTCTTTCTAGGTTTTGCTGCACTGATATGTTCACTAAAGGTAAGTGAGATAACAGCATGTTTCTTTGTAGATCAACATGTTAGTCTATGCTCAAATTTACTCAGTTTACCAAATTTTTCCTTTATTGTTTTAAAGGCGAGAAGCAAGATGAATGAGGGAGACATAGTGAAGGCTTAGAAGTACAGTCGACGTGCATGTAGAACAAACACAGTGGCCTTGATTGTGACCAGTGCAGCTCTAACTGTGTTCCTGGTCATTTATTGTGGTGGAGTCTTTGTGTTATTTTCCATAATTCACCTGGGGCTTCTTCAGCAAGTTCCTCTGAGACTTTTTTCTCCTTTTTTGAACTGCCTTTTAACTTTGAAAGGTCAAAATCCCAAAATTATGGTCAAAGACACAACTCTTATCCATCTAGAAGCAACAGCTATAAAAGCCCTCCAAGAATCTCATACCGTGGAGGAAGACGGAGAGGATGAGGACAAAAATACAAATGATACTGTGAGATACATATGACCATTTCAGTTTTATTGAAATGTCATAATAATGTCATAAATTTAGTCATAAAAGTAGGATATAACAATGTCTTGAATGTATTGTCTTCTATTTATGTTTGAATACGCATGTTATTAGCTTTAACAGAATGTATTTAGGTGGTTTCTATATGTTTTGTAGTTACAGAATTTAAATAAGTCTTATGAAACTATACATGCATTTTCACTTATTTT